>NC_143263.1:6072211-6374607 GCF_984573655.1 Nuphar pumila | reverse complement strand
AAGGGCTTTAAAATCAAAGGCCCAAAATATACCAAAATTTTGTAACTCAAAAAATTGTATTATTACATTGAAAAACACAACCAATGTCTGATCCTTAGCAAATAAACCATGCTGAACACATGGAAAACTTATTGTGGGCGCTACATTCAACAAAACAAATGAAGTTCATCAACCACCATTCTCAGACAATGCGAGCTTATTTTGTAGGTCATTGATACAGAGTGAAAGTTGGTGTATTAAACATGTTAACATGCTCTATCCAGATATCTACTTTTATTTTTTTGCAATATGATTTACTTAATAGAGTACATACTTTCTCTTTTAATTAATTGTCAAATTCTACCTTAACTAGAGAAAGAAAATAATGGCACCACCAATACAAATAGGCATTCTTTGTAAGAAAGATTTGGATGTTGATGAAAGCAAAGTTGGTTCAAACCCAACTTCTATTTGTATTCTTGTGATTCTCTCCAATGAGTTTCTAGCTACTAGGAGAATCTAATTATGGTGGATTAGAGAAATAGAATTCCCCTCTCTTAGGTCAGATCAATACAATGTGCTAACCTTTATTCTTTTCCTAAATCATGACCAGCTACATAGACAAAAAAGGTTTTGAACCAAATTTTTTAATACTCTGGCCTTTTCTGTTTATTGCTCTTTTCCATTTTGATCTTTTAGAAATCACTTTATACATATTGAATCAACTAATTGGCAATGAACTATTCAAAACTCACGATATATGCAAATTAACAAATGAACATACTAATGCTATTAGGTATCAAGTTTTAGTGGTCCTACAGTGATCCCTACTGAATCACTAACCCAGCTTTGGCTCCATCTTTCACATTTACTTCTCCTTTCCTTAATATGAAATAATAGAACCACCCAAATTTTAAGAAGGTTCATGGTCACAATGCCATAGTCTACATTTAGGTGAGAGAAATCAACAATAAGCATAAGAATTTATTTGAAATCAATCTTCATCGAATGTCTAGTAAGCGCACTATGTACATTATAGTTTCTTCATTCGCAAAATGTACCAATTCAGATAACAAGCGCTGATCCCCAACATTTTAACTAAATCAAAGAAGACAGCGACCTATGAAATTTGAGAATCCGAAGCATTCGGTTCACATCTAAAATTTTAAGTCTAAAATAGGGCCAATTTTAGAGTTCAAAAGCAAATTCAAGTAAAACGAATCAGAATCTAGGCATAGCAGAGCTCTGTCTACAAACATAAAAAAATATAGACTATCTAAATTCGAAATTCTGAACTGCATTGGCATCAATTCTCTTAGTATTCTACTCACAACAGACAGAGTGTATCGACAATGGTGGCCATAAAAAGAGGGATGTAATGCCGAGAACTCCATAGCAATGTCATTCCCACACTAAATTGCAGAAAGAGCAAAGCGTATGCATAGAGAGCAGCCGACGATTCTCAGGTCCAAATACAAAAGCAAAAGCGTCCAAATCCAGCAAGGAGAACGAGTAATCCTACAATGCCGGGAAGATGAAAGAGAAATAGGGCACAGAAGAAAGCTTACGCCGCAAGATCGCCGAGCTGCCGAAGGATCCCGACGAGTCCGGCGACGGCCACGCCCTCGAGGAGCGCCCTCGAGTCGTCCTTCCCGGCGGCACGGTAGAGTTCGTGATCTCCCAGCCCGTACTCATTCCTCACTTCGAACCGCACCAGAGGCATGGCGTTCCCTCTCCGTAAAACGTCGAAACACCTAACGCGAGGCAAAAGCCAGAACGAGAGCGAGACTCTTCTTCCTTCTCTCTTCTCCGTGCATCTTCCTTTCTTCAACAATCTTCCACAGCAAGCTTCCTGGCAGAATCTCTCTCTCTCTCTCTCTATATATATATATATATATATATGTGTGTGTGTGTGTCCAGCGAGAAACGACTTTCTTTCTACTTCTGATTCTCGCAAAGCGTTTTTCTTTCGGAGAGATCAGACTCGAGTGTGTTCATGGAGACCGATGCTTTCCGATAGCTCGAAATAGGATTCTCATGAAGGTCGACGCTATCTGAGAGCTCCAAATCGAGTTTTCGCGGGAAGTGATGTTCTCAGGGAGCTCGGAATCGAGCATTCGTTGAGGGTGATGCTTTCTGAGAGCTCCAAATGAAGTTTTTCACGGGAAATGATGTTCTCAGAGAGCTCGGAATCGAGTCTTCATGCAGATTGATGCTCTCAGAGAGTTAAAAAAAAATCAAACCCTTTCATGGAGACCTGTTGTTTCAGAGATACACCTCCGTGGAAATGCAGATAGAAAACTCTCTCTGAAAGAAAGGCCAGGAAATGTAAAATAACGGGCATGTTATATTTCTTAATTGACTAAAATACCCTTTTCCGATAAAAGAATGACGTAGACGTTGTCGAGCGCACGTCTTCAAGTGAGAAATGACCATTATGGCCATAACATTATAGGTAAGGACGATGAGATATTGGGTTGGAGTTTGGAACCCTTTCTGTAAACGGGTCGGATATAATCAGATTCGGCGTCTGATTAGGACTTGAATGAACGTAGTGATGCAAATCAGGTTAGATATTGCCTAACTTTGAGTTCGGGATAAGGTTCAGATGTAAGAATGCGATACTGAATCTGGACATCCAAATCCGGTTCCTGTTATCAATTGGTTAAGGTTTTGTTTACCAAATCCATCTAGACTGACACGGATTTGGTCGGATATCAGAACCAAACCTGCATTGTATTCATCCCTATCATTCAAGTTTCAAGCAGGGAAATAAAATGGTACCTGAAACAGTAGTGAGTTTGATCAATGAGTCCCTCCTCGGGCTGTTGCCACCTCTACAGCCAGAAAGTTTTATCCCAAAAATCTCTCCTAGCCTTTTTTTGTTTGTTTGAAATAGCCCTTGATTTGTACAAACTGGCGCATTGGGCTTGACGCTTAGGTTCTCTTTGAAGTTATCTATCAAGTAGTCTCTGATAGGTCTGCATAGGTAGTGGACTACACTGGGTCCGAACAGATATGGGTTGGACCTTGAGCTAGGTTTTGGAGTCCTGGTTGATAAAAGACCCGCTGATGGCTGATGGACCCACGATGAGTGGTTCGTGTGGGCTTGTCTATGTTGTGATAAACCAGGCTAGTAGGAACAAGGTCCAGCAAGGATGCCCAGTCTAATTTGAAATGTATCCAGTTTCTTGCTGGCTTTTCTAGAGTAGTAGGGATATATACGGGTTGGATTCATTTTGGATGTAAGCTTTACTGGGTCTGATCTAATCGGATTCAAATATTGATTCGTGGTCAGATAAAATACATATTTGGATTTGGATATTCCATCGGATTTAGATTCAGTTTCATATTGGGTTAGAATCCGATTATTAATCGAATGTCATATGTTCTATTGAATCCGACTAAATAGATACGGATTTGGTTGGATATCCAATCCATTGACATCCCGAATAGTAGGGTCAAAAAGGTAATATAGTCGTTCAACGAACACCCATGGTCCTAATGTATAAATCTAAATTAATAAAAAAACAATAAAAAACAGCCGGAGAGTTAAGAGGGCTGCACGTTAGCATACTTTATTTCCATCAGAGGGAGTTCTCTCTAGCGTCCTCACGTGACTGAGTTCGCGAATTTAAATAGTTAGCATTGACTAATAGAATTGAGTTCACGAACTCCACCACAATTTACACGGACACCCAAACGCGGCTTATTTTGGTGGTTTAGTCATTTTTGGTTGCATATAGCTTTTGAGCAAGACTTTAGGTACTTAAGAGAAAAAGTAAGGTTTTTTGGTAATTTAAAAAATAAAAAGTGCAAAACAGTTACAGTGAAACTGCCTCTTTCCCTTTAAAAAATACAAAAAATAGGAGAGTTCAAAAAAAAGAAAATTACCATACTGTACTCATACACTTTCTCAAGGACATTTCTGGCCACGTAGTGATGTGCATAAAAAAGCGTTTTCGCTAAATAAAAAATAATTAAACGTGAAAATTTTTAAATATATTTTAAAGGTTGACCAAGCTCGTTTCTGCCACTTCTGATATTAAAAAAGAAATAAAAATATGCAATTTAAGACCGTGGAAATTAGGGATGACAACGGATCGGATTTTACCCCATATCCGACCGAATCTGACTTTGTTTAGTAGGATTTGGTAAGCCAAAACAATACCTGATTATAATAAAAATGTGGATATGGTTTTGTTTTTTTGCTACCCAATCCAATTATATGTAAATAACCGGATATAGTATGAGCTTTTTCACCATCCGAATCCGAATACGAACTCGAATCCGTTTAGCCGGCATCCAGTTAGTCGAATCTGGTATTTGCCAGATCCGATCTGAATCCGAACTGTTTACATACCTAGTGGAAATGAAAGCCACCCTACGGGCCACCAGGTGTTTAAGTGGGTCTTGATCCTTTCAGGCCTAGGTGAGACCATATCTGGATCCAGATCTCATTAGCTCCCAAAACTAGTTAGGTAGATGTATATATATACATGTAAGGTACCATGATTGGATTGGGTTCTTTAGAGTTTCAGTTGATTTAATAGATCGATTTAACAGATCCGGGTTCAGAATCTAGTACCAAATCCGACCATTTATCTAATTAAATCCAAAAAACTTCTTACCATATATCCAACTAAACAAGTTCAGCCAGAAAGCCTCGCCCAAATACTAACGACAACTTCAGTTCAGGCAACCCATTCACAATGGATCCATCAGTTATGTTAGGTGTTGGACTGGATTGGATGCGGTCGAAACTTTGATCCAAGCCCAGTACATTATTTTGTATTTTATGGATCTTAAAATAGAATGTGTTTTTGGATCACATTGGGACTTCTATGGCTGGAATATTGGATTCTTTTAAACTCGGACACCAATTCTGGTTGAAATTTCTGTTGGATATACATTCAGGTCCGGATTCTAACACAATTTCTTCGCACTTTTTACAAATAAAAATTCATGTTTTTAACTTATTTTTACCGTATACAACAATACCATATAAATTTAAGGTATGATTCAAGCCTACTTCATTAGATAATGAAAAAGAATCATGATCTAGCCCATATTTAGTCGGCCAATCCGTTTGCATGCTTTTGATTCACGCACCAAATTGGTCCACAAACTAGGGCTGCAAATGGATTGGATATGGTCGGATATCCGATATGAGTCTGTCATGTTTTTTTTTCCAGACATGGATCGTTTAAATAAGACCCAAATGTACATTCACATTGGACTCAGATATGTTTAATCAGATTATTTCCAGATTCAGGTTGGATTCAGATCAACATTTCAAGTCGGATCTTGAATAGGTCCATTTCAAAATCTGACCAGATTACATTTTTTAAATGTAAATAGCTTGTTTTTGTTCTATTTTTTCCTAACCCAGTATTTCCACATGTATATATTTCAGATTTAGATTCAAACTTATTAGTTCCTCGGATTCGATTCGGATTTGGATCTGGCAAGATCCTGCCTAAGTCCAATCCATTTACACCCCTACCACCAACACAACTATTAGCAATATTTGAAGATACAATGATATTACATAAAATAGATACAGTATCATAAAAATGTTAGAATAAAATACATTTAAAAACATTGTGATAATATTACAATATTATGATATTATCATGACATTTTTAACTAATTTTAGATATACTTTAAACTTATGTTTTGTTTATTTTTATGTCTTTAAAAGTTTATATTATTACTTATGTTTTTACGAAAGTGAATTATCTAAACCTATTCATTTATTAATTATTATGTGTTTTATTTAAATTTTGGTGCGTTTTAATTATCAAGACATTTTCACGCTTAGAAATAAAAGAGAGAGATGGGTAGAGACAACCAGGAGTTTTGCCTGAAAGCAAACACCGATGAAAGAATGCGCAATAGTTCACTGACGGAGCACTTTTATACCGAAGATCAATAGGGCTAGGTGAGTTGAGATGCCGAACTATCAAACTCTATACCAACGGGGGCTCAGCTTCTCTGGTAGGAGCGGTTAGTGTACGTTACCTTGTGTTGGGATGTTGCAAGTTCGAATCCCAATGGTATAGTTGTATAACTAGGGGTGTCAACAGGTCAGGTTTACCTCGACCGATCTGGACCAAACCCTATAGGGTTCAGGTATGCTGACAAATAAGAAGACCTGATTAAGACCTGGGCCTGGACCCGAAGGTCTGATTAAAACATGGACCCAAGTATAGTTTGTGAAATTTTATACCAGACCCGGGCCCGACTCGAGTTTCGATTAAGACCTGTAAATTTTCAATGTGAAAATGATAAAAAATATTATTTTACCAGGTATGGTCCAGGTCTGGTTCATGTAGTTTTTATCGAGCTCGGGTATGATTTTTCTTATAGTATACCCGATTAGACCCAGGTTCCGACCCAATACCGTACTAAAAAATCTAGTCCAACCAAATCCAACCCGTTGACACCCCTATGTACAACTGGTAGGGGTCTGCCTAACCCCAGCTTTCTCTGTCCAACGGATGTGGCCAATACCAGATCTGACTAATTGGACGTTGGCTAAATCAATTGGGATTCGTATGGTGAAAAGCTTATGCTGAGCCAGATTTTTTGCATCTAGTCGGATTCGATTTTAATTAAATCCAGATATTTTTCGGATTTGATACTTAAAAACAAAAGCATATTCGCATGAGATTATAATCGGATATGGGTATGGCTTACCAAATCCGGTTAAATGTAGTTAAAATCATAGTGTTACCTCAATATATAGAAATGTATCCACAGTTTTGCCCTTATTCTGAATTTATTGATGAACATCCAATATTGCTAGAGCAAAACAAGGTTTTTATTTGTCAATTGGATATATTATTTGAGCCAAAGAAGCGAGGATAAGGATGAGGAAATAAAGTTTAGATCTAAAATGAGCTCTAGTTAATTTTTTAAAAGGTTGATTGGTCATTTCCAACATGCAAGTTTAGTGAAAGTTATGCAGTTCTTCGCTTAACACAAGTTAAAAGTTTGGGGTTAATTGAAAAATGAGAATATTTTTGGTGGATAAATAATTGGATCAACAAATTAGTGGCCATATAAAAAATTAACACCCCTCCCCTCTCTCTCTCTCTCTCTCTCTCTCTAAACTGGTTGGATCCGTAATGACAAAGTCATGAATTCTGTTTTCAAAATTTTCGTTTTCTTTGTTTTATGAAAATCACGCGAATGCCTTTTAATAATTCCCAAAAAACAACAAGAAAAACATCGGAATAAATCATGCAACTGTTTGTTTATTTACCGATAATTAAAAGTGCACTTATCATGTAAAATCATGATAGTACCAGTCTTTTAACAAATAGCAAAATATGTCATAAAAAAACAAATAGCAAAATATCACGTTTTTTTCGTGATATTTTTTAGAATCACTGTGGTTGGATAAAGTCAAGGTACGGTTTCCACTAAGCCTTAACTGCAGATGGGTCTGGGTCCATTGGGCCGTATACGTTTGGTTCCATACAGTTTCCACTAGGCCTTAACTGCAGATGGGTCCCGGTATCTACCCTTAAGGGGGACAACAGTGCTACGGGATTCCTGAGAGTCTCCAGGTACCCTGCCTGACATGAGCCAAGTTTGGGCCCAGGTCTTGAGTCCAAGCTCAACTGACACAATACCCAGTGCAAAGTTGGTTAATTGAGTCTAGGATCTTTGTCAAGATAAGGACCAAGACTGTTCCAAATGGGCTCAGGTTTATTTTGAAAGGCTGAACCCAACTGGGTTGAGCATAGGGTTGACCCGATAGAACGGCGAGTGCAGATCCAGTTTTTCTGCAAGTATCACAGGATTTTCGCAGACCCGGCAACTTGACATATAAAAATTTGTTTCTGGTGTCTCATCTCAATGGGTCCAACAAACTAAATTCATGATAGTGACCTTAATCTTGTCAAGTTCAGCCGAATCCCAATCCTTTGACTGAGATAGAGACAAGGATATGGATCCAGATCCAATAGAAACATGACCCGAATATTTACCTTGTAGCTGAAAAAGGATTAGGTGTGATTGGTTCTTTAGACTCAAAAAGTTCTGACTTGAACCCATTCAAGTTTCAGAGCCGTCTCGAGTTGGGCCGAAGTGTGGGTCACTCAACCCTGGGTCCTGGAAAAATATGCAAGGGGTGGAGAATCTGCTTTTTAAATGTGAATATGACGTAATGCTTGTTTTTTTTTTTTTTTGAGGGACAGTAAGGTCAAAACCCGCCCCCAACACCGATCGCACATTGGCTGGCCTCGGGTTGATAAAACCTTTGAGGTCTTTATTGCCAACCGGGGAGTACACCCAGCTTCGACCTTGCAGCAAGGGACACTATCCATGGGTTTTGAACTTGTGACATTCCATCAAGTTGGTTACATTCACAAGTCGCCCCACCAGATGAGTATAGCCCTTGTGGACATGACTGTTGGATAATTGATGCAGGAGCGGAGCAGAAGACCCAGGTAAAAAAAAAGGTTCAATTGGATCTATTTTGGTTATTTGAATTTTTTGTATTTTTTTAAGTTGGATCTTAGTTTAGGATATTGTTTTGGATTTTATTTTATATTGGATCTATTTCAGATTCATATTGATTCTTGAGTCCTTTTTTTATTATGTTTCAGGTTAGATTTATCTTAGATCCATATTTAGATTAGGGTTCCTAGGGTTTTCCTCTTTTCATTATAAATATACATTGTAGAGAGACAAAAGGAGGATATGGAATGAATTATGAGTTGTTTTCAGTGTTTTTCCTTAATTTCTTGTTTTACTTAATTTTCCTAATCCGTAACTGCGCTAGGGTGCCTATTCTTGTGGGGTTCAGGAGCGATCCTCTTGACCACTACAACAATAATTCAGCCCCAGGATCCTCCCTACAACATATTCTCATCAGTCTTATCTTCCATCCAGGAAAGGATTCACGACAGGAAGGTATATCCATGCATCTTAGGCAACTCTCATCTAAGGAAGGGGTAATCATAACTGTTTTTAAGGAATTCTGTATGGGAGATCTTATCCTGCTAAGGTTATAAGTATGTGTTGTATTCACAGCCTCTGTATTGAGTTCTACCGATTCATAAAGAAATCAAGGCAAATTTCAAAGCTGAAGTTTGAGCTTGTGACTATTGGTATCAGAGTCAGGTTAGCCTATCATGTCGAATAAGACTGCGGAAAGGATAGGAACCTTGGAGGAGCGGCTGGATACAAGCCAGACCAGTGAGACTGTATTATATGTGTGAATAATACAAGTGTTGAAATTCTTTGCATTCGGCTTGTGTCAAAGAAAGTCTTCCGTTGCTGAGAGGCTGAACGAGGTCGTGACGATCTCGTGCCGGCGCAAGACAAATCATAACAATGACCTAATAATGCATGTAACATATCTAAGGTTGGATAAGGTAAAGACAGCCAATGAAACTGCATAGTCACTGTCATTCAAAGTCTTTGATTTGGATACCATGCCCAAGCTATGTAAAAGGTTTGGATTCGGGTCGGATGTGGCAAATTCTGGATTGGACTAATTGAATGTTGGCTAAAAGGATTCAGGATTCGGATTTGAATGGTAAAATATAGCTCGTACAAAGTCTATATTTTTCACATGTAACCGAATTCAAATATTCATCAAATCTGGATACATACTAGATTCCGTAGCAAAAATCAAAACTATATCCACATATAATTATATTTGGGTATAGTTTTACTTCACCAATAGGTTTCAGTTGGATATCAGATAAAATCTGACCAATTGACATCCCTAGCATGGCCCAATGAGGGAAGCCATTGATTGGTGCATTGGTAAAAGTCAATATGAAAACATGGGATTTGAGAACTGCAACTTCAGGTGAAGGCTAATGACAAAAACCAAAATGCTAGGACACTAGTGATCAGAGAAAGAAGTGGGTGTGAGAAGCAAGGGTATGAGAAATGTGTCAATGCATAAATTCATGAAGCATAAGGAGAAGCAAATACGATAAGCAAAAATGGAAGCCAAACAGTTAAAGGTTGTGCTTTCATTAAATGTATTTTAAAACCTTTCCCCCAAAAGTACCATCATAAAAACATAATGAAAAAGGAAAATACAAGAATAGAGAGAATGTGAGAGAGAACCTGTGTTGCTGAAAACCCTCAATGGGATCTGCACATTAGGCTTTTCATTATATATGCTAATACAAATATTAGGGTACCAAAATACCCTTTACACAGCATGCTTAAATACAATTGAACCATTAATAATCATGTGGCATAATGAACTTGAGTTAGGTCTAGATCTCGGATCCAAACCTTGATATGAATGATGACTTCTTTTCACCCTCTTTCAAGTTGTACATGGTTTTGAACAATGAATAACTTGCCTTTTAACATCCAAAATTTGTTCTTGAGCAGCTTTTTTCTTAATAATTCAACAACTTGATCAATAGTCCAAACAAATTCAGGTTTAATTTTCTTCTCTTCAACCTTCTATCTTACAAAATATTGATCTATTTCAATATGCTTAGTATGACGGTAATAGATGAGATTAAAAGACATGTTAATGGCACTTTGATTGTCACATAAGAGAAGGCATCGAGAGATCGATTCTCCTACTTCTGTCAACATGTGTCTAATCTATGTTACTTCGGCTATGACAACTGCCATTGATCTATATTTGGCTTCTGTGCTTGACCTAGCAATGGCTTTTTGTTTTCTACTGCTTTAGGAGACTAAATTTAGACAAATGAAAACATAGTAACCTGAGACCGACCTGCACTCATATGAATCTCCTGCTCAATCTGCATCTGTGTAAGCAATAAGTTTGTGTACATGATGCCCATTCATAGTCTTTCTATACAGAAGACCATCTCTGATAGTTCCCTTCAAATATCGAAGAATACATTTAACAGTTTTCATATGCCCAACATGCGGCTCATGCATGAACTAAAATACATGATTAACTGAGTAGACAATATCAGGCCAAGTAAAAGTGAGATATTAAATCATCCCTACTATCTTGCGATATCATGTAAGGTCCTCGTACAATTCTCCATCTTGAAAACTAAGTTTCTGATGGAATACATTGGGTGTGCTTAGAGGTTTGCAATCTTTCATACCTGCCTTGCTGAGAACATCAATGATATACTTATGTTGGGTAAGGGTCATGCCTTTAGTAGTATTGTCAACTTCAACTCTAAGAAAATATCACAATTTACCAAGATCGTTCATCTTAAATCTGTGGTTCAGAAGCTCTTTGATCTGTTCAATATTTCATTAGAGTTACCTGTAATGATAATGTCATCTACATATATCAATAACAACGTAACTATATCTTTGCATTTGAATATGAAAAGAGAATGATCAAGAAGAGATCGACTAAAACCATATTTCTCTACTTCAATATAGAAACTGTCAAACCAAAATCAAGACGTCTGCTTCAAACCATATATAGATCTCTTTAACCTGTACATGTATTCTTTAGAGTTTCCTTCTGCATATCCAGTAGGCTGCTCCATATACACTTTCTCTTTCAGATTTTTATGCCGAAACACATTTTTGACATCCAGTTGATTAAGGGTCCACTGGTGCTGAATAGCCAATGATAATATAATTCTGATGGTACCCATGCAACTAGTCTAGCCTTGTATCGTTCAATAGTATCATCCAACTTGTACTTTATTTTATACTCCCACTTTGACCCAACAACATTTCTATCATGTGGTCTGAAAACAATATCCCAAGTACCACATTCATGAAGAGCCTCAATTTCTTCATTCATAGCTTCGATCCACCTTTTAGAATTTGCGGCTTGATAAAATGTTGTGGGTTGATCTTCCATACCTAAAGAGGTTAAAAAGAGTTGGAAGTCTATCATAAAATTCTCATAACTAACCCACATTTCAATTGGATGTCGAGAGTGAGTAAATCTTCTGAGATCAAGAGATGAAACATGAACAAAAGAAAAATTCATCTCCTGATTAAAGATAGGGGGTGTCTCCTCTCATCGAGAGTAAATGATGCCTTTATACCTTTCAGGTGCCAAGAGTGGTTCAGATATCATGATTTCTTGAGTCTTTTATGCAGCATCAGACATTGTTTCCTCATTCCTTTGATCACATTCTGAAGGATAAATATCATCAGTACTAGAAATGATATCAGAGTTCAACTAGGGGTGATAAACCTCAATTTCAAAAGAAGTGTTAACATTATGATCAAAGTTTAGTTCATAAAAAACAATATTCCTAAATATTTTGATGTGCTAATTCATGGGGTTATAGCATCTATACCCTTTATAATCATCAGCATATCCCACAAATCTGCACTTTAAGGCCTTATCCTAAAACTTGTGCCACATTGAACTGTCAACATGAACATAACATACACAACTGAATGCATGCAAATCATGATAATTTGGATGAACTCCATACAAAGAAAAATAGAGTGATTTATCTTTCAAGATATTAATGAGAAATAGATTTATGACATACGACACTGCTAAATAGAAAGCTTCTGCCTAGAAGGTAATTGGAAGATTACTATCATGAATCATGCTCATTGCACTCTCGACAATATGGCGATGCTTCCGTTCAGCAATCCCATTCTGTTGAGGTGTATGAGGGCAAGACACCTGCCTACTTATTCCATTAGTTTGGAGGAAATTAATAAAGTCATTTGAGGAGAATTCACCCCCTCCATCACATTGTAAATAGAGAATATTTTTAGAGAACTGATTCTTAACAAATGAATGAAAATTCTGAAATAACTTGAAGGTTTCAGATTTTCATTTCATAAAGAAGATCTATGTATAGCGAGAATAACTATCAACAAATATGAGATAATATCTAATTCCAAATATAGAGAAAACTAGAGCAGAACCCCAGACATCAGAACATATAATTTCAAATGACCTTGAAGCTATTTTATTAATAAAATGAAATGAAAGAACATGACTCTTATACTGAAGACAACTAGAACATTTTTTATCATTAACACTTAATCCTAAACTTGACTTGGGAATAAAACTGTTTGAAACAAGCTTTTCAATGAAATGACTGCTACAATGACCCAGACTACCATGCCAAAGATTCAACTCAATACATTCAGATAGACTAAAAACACTCTTAGGAAGTACTGAAGAGGATGGTGAGGTGAGCTTCAAGGTGGAACCAACAGGCCGAACATGAATAAAAGAATTCTCTTGGAAGACGTACATATTGTCTTATCGTTTTCCTTCAGTGAACATTTTTCTCGTGTGAAGATCTTTGATATGAACAGAAAAAGGAGTAAACTCAACTAAAGCATTAATATCATCAACAAGCTTAAAAAAAAAATATTTTTCTTGATATTAGGAGCATGAATGACATTTGAAAGAGTGAGCAATGATTTTGACATAGGAATAACATAGTTTCCAATGTGAGAAATGAGGTGGTGAGATTCATCCCCAGTGACTATACTATTTCTACCAACATAAGGAACAAGAGTTAGGAGCTTACCAGCATCACCACTAACATGAGTGGTTGAACCAAAATCAACACACCAAAAGTGTCCTAATCATTCTATTTTAAGTTTAATTCAGTTAAGGCAGACAATAACAACTCCTTGACTTCTCCACTGTTCTTCAAATTATCTATTCTCTTTCTTGTATTTAATTGCTTTCCTCTATTTTGAGAGTTAAACATCAATTAACTTTGATATACTCTCTTTTATTACATAGAAAACAAGTGGGTATCATCCTTTGCCTCTATGAATTAGGAGAAATATTGGGTATAGGTAGTATGCCATGACTTCCTTATCCATTTCTTCATTGACCACCCTTCTCTCAAAAATCATACCTACCACGTCCTCACCCATAAGCAACCCCTATGGCAAGCATATTTTGTGCTCTAATGTGAACATGAGTCTCTTCAGAAAATCCTTTCAAAGTCATTTCATACTAAAAAAGCTTGGCACAAAGATCTTCAAATGTAGGTAAATCTTGTAAACACACTAAGGAAGTAACTATCATATGATAATCGGGTCCCAGTTCGCTCAAAGTTTGTTGCACCATATTCTTGTCACTGACTACACAACCTACGATGACTAATTGATCTGTAATAGTCTTCATTTTGTTCAAGTATTCTATGATAGTCATGGAATCCTTTTTTAACATTTGAAACTCTTTCTTTAAAAATAGTACTCTGGCCTGAGAAACTTGAGAATATGTCTGAACCAGTCGGTACCATAACTGCATAGCTAAGCAATCATCTGAGATTGCTACAAGCACCTCTTGCGACATAGTAGAAGTGAAATAGGCCACCAATGCATGCTCTCTCTTCATCTAGGATACATACTCTGATTTTTTGACATATATAATAGAAAAGTCTCACTTATCATTCTTGTCGTCTTGTGATATGAACTCTGGAGGAACTGAGACAGAGCAATCTAGATGTCCAAAAAGATCCTAACTTCTTAATGAACGGGATGATTTGTACCTTCCAGGTTAGAAAATTGGAGTTGTTCAGTTTCTCAGACACGAGTTGACTGAGAAAGTTTAAAGAAAGACCAGATTGATAAGAAAATGAATCCATATTCTAAAGAAGAAAAAAATCGAAAGAGAGAAAGGATAACAAACAAAAGAGAAAAACGACTTTAAAACAAAGATGCGGTGGCAAGTAAAATTTGTTGGGTTCAAAAGAGATTCCGAACAGAAATTAGATTTCAAATAAATTCTGCTCGCTTTTTTTTTAATATTCTATACGGACCAGAGGCAGTAAACTAGATTTTGCTGTAAAATCTGTTCTGAACGAAATTCAACCAGTATTGAGCACGTCACTTTGAAAATGACGTGTCTTTTGAATTATAATGGAAGAAAAGGTAAATCCAAGAAGTTGATCAGCAAAGAGGATATCAATTAATCAAAGAGGAGAGGAGATCATGCCCAGGTCAGAGTCTAATTTTACATCTATTTTAGAAATCAGGAGAAAGGTCTTTGACGTGATCCTTTTCAAAATTGGAATCACGCCTAGATCAAAATCTGATCTTACATGATTATTCAAAATTTTGTTGATGTGGGATCACGTTCAAATAAAAAAAGACAAATAAGAAGAGAACAAAAAATCGAAGGAAAGAAAAAGAAAGCACTTCAACGAGAACAAATCCAAGATTTGATTTGAAAATAAAGGAATGAAAGAAAGGGTTGATAAAATCGATAAGAAGAAAGAACACAGGGAAAAGAGACGAGATTAGATAGGGAACTACCTTTGAAAGAGACAGAAAACTCGATTTGATGATCACAAGGAGATCACGATCTTCAAGACTGGATCTATTGCTCTGATACCATGATAGAAATTGAAGATTTTGATGTTCAATCACAAGAATAGAGAGAGAATGGGAGAGAGAACGTGTGCTGCTGAAAACCTTCAATGGGATATGCACATTAGGTTTTTCATTAAGTATATGCTAATACAAATATTATGGTACCAAAATACCCTTTATACAACAAGCTTAAATACAATTGAACCATTAATAAACATGTGGCATAATGAACTTGAGTTGGGTCTGGATCTCAGATCCAAACCCAGATATGAATGATGACTTCTTTTCACTTTTGACATGAAAAATGCATCTTCATTATCAATTAATCTTGATTCTGTATTAGAGTAACCGTCTATCCTTTAAAATAGAGCTTATTACAGAGTTTTCTAAGCATGAAAATAGCATGTAGTTTCACGCTTCTAATGTAAGTTTCTTAGAAAGCATTGCTCCCAAGGTTTTTTCAAAACTTTCAGTAATGAGACAATAGGGATGCAAACGAATCTGATCCAGATAAGCTAAATACATAAGAAAGTTGGATCCGAATCATGTCAAAACAATAAAAAATCATAAAATGTCCATGATGGATCTGGTCTGTTTGCATCCTGGGACAACATTGGTTATTGGTTTGATGGCAATGTCACCAAGCTGAGGATATGTCACGAGTTTGAGGAGTTGAGATCAAAGGAGCGGAGGCTCACAGCTGAAGGTGCGGGCCCCACATGAAATGCTATCATGTGATTGGCTGTGTCGAATAGTCACGGCACTTAGCAGCTCTCTGGACCCCCCTGGCTCCCCTTTGTTGCGAGGCAGGAAGAGAGCTCACTGCCCAACGGACAAGGGACATTTAGGGTTTTCTATTCCAATGAATTCGCCAGCGAGTGCGTGAAGTTTCCCTTGAAAATCTATAAAAGAAAAATACAGCGGCCCCTGACAAGGAGACCATGTCTTGGCAAGATTCCATATTGTCATCAATTGGCTCATCACAGGCCAAATCCCAAGTCAGCAATTCCCAAAGCCCAAACATGGCCTTCAAGTATAGGGTCACAATTCCACATGGGCTAGGGAACCTCAGTGGAAAAGATTAAACTTATTTAAGGTATCTTTGGGTGCTAAAGACAAAGCTAGAAAGAAGCTGGTTTTTATGTCAGGCTTTACCATGCAAATATTTATGATAGAGGCCCTACGCTGTTGATTATATGACTCAGGAGAAATTGGCTTCTTTTATTAGGGTTCACTTTACTGTATGTATTTGCAGAGAAGACAGTCGGCTGTCATTATGAACGTGCCCTTCACTACGTACACAAACATATATGAATTATTAATCCATTCAGGTTACCCATCTGAAAGCATGTACTGAGGATCATTAATGCTCGGACTCTGGATCATGGCAGTAAATAAACCAAGCCTCTCTCTACGTGCGTGCATTCATGTGAATGAGAGAGAGAGAGAGAGAGTCCCACTAACATCTTTAGTACAACATTAATTGATGACGATAATAGCTTTATGATAGTGATCATGAAGATGGACATAAGTTTAGGTGGATTCCCACTAACAGCAATGCTACCACATGCTTATGCTTATCTGTAAAATTTAATCCAATAAAAAGAAACGTTTGGGGTCAAATGAGATAGATGGTTAGGTCGCACTATCAGGGCCTCTTTTTTCCAGTTTTTCTGAAAAAAGAAAAAAGAAAACAGCAACTTAGCCTCCAACCAACCAACAATGCAATGGTTGAAGATCAAAAGATCCAAAAACTAATAATAACAAAACAAGGTATCAAAAACAGACATTACAAAAAAATTAGGCATTTTTCTTTCAGTTTATTCCTTGTTTAGAAGAAAATAGATACTTTGGGCAGGTTTGGAAGTGACAAAATGGAAGAAAAAATGCAAGTAGAAAAGAAAAAGTGGCAACTTTTCTATCCGTACTAAACAATAAAATTTTGAAATAAGAGTTTTTTCTAAAAACTTATTTTTTTTATAAGAAAAATTCCTTCACCTAGGGAGGTGTAGGAAATTTTCATATCATTTTTTGTTTTGCATTAAAGCAACCCCTCACCTTCAAAGCATTTCATTCTATCAACTGCTACTCGGCTGAAAAAGGGTCTGATCAACCCCCCATCTCCCTATCTTTTTTCAATAAAAAGAGGAGAGTTCCCCACCTTCACTACGTACACAAACAAGCAAAAAAAAAAATCATTTGAAAAAGTTGTCATAAGCAAAATTTTAATTTCTTATGAGATTTTTGCTTGCTTCCAAACATGGCCTTTAAGTTTTACTCTTCTTACTATAATTATTTATTATTGGAGAACGCTGGTTTACTTTTGGATGATAGACACGTAGGAGTATGAAGCGGGTGTGGCTTTCCTTCACTTGGAAGTAGGGGAGAGAATAAGGTTACTAAAGTTAGTGGCCTAACATATGCAGGGTCATTTAAAATTAGGGGTGTCAACGGGTAGGGTTTAGTTCGAACCTATGTGAGACCAAACCCAGACCTGATTTGAGGTGCTTGTACCAGGTTCGGACTCAGGTCCAATCAGACCCACTATAAGAGAAACCATACCCATATCATATAAGAATCACATGAACCAGACCCAGACCATACCTGGTAAAATAATATATTTTTTAAAATCTTTTTCACATTGAACTCAGGTCGGGTCCAGGTCTGGTACGAAATTTCACAAATCATACCCAGAAACACTTTGATCCAGACCCAGATTCAAATCGAACCTCCTTGTTTACCACCAAACCCTTACCTTGTAGGGTTTGGTACGTGTGGGTTCCGGGTCAAACTCGACCCGTTGACAACCCACACGAAAAAACTTTTCGGACCAGGGTTAGATTCAGACCAGACCCGGATCCGATAACCCGTTAGGGTTAAAGATCGTAGGGGAAAGAGGGTTTTATTTTAAACCCTTCCTCCCCTGTGCCGCTTTCCCGAATTGCCCCCCGAGCTCTTTAAGAGCAATGTAGAGGAGAGGGTGGACACACATCGCACTCGCCTCCCTCCTCCTCTCCTCCCGACGTCTCTCTCTCTCTCTCTCTCTCTCTCTCTCTCGTTGCGGTTTCCAGCAAGCCCCAACTTTGCTGCCCCCTTTTACGATCGTCGTCACCAGCGACCTCGCAAGGGAGCCCGACATCGATGACGGTGCACCCCTTCTAGGTACGCCCTCCATCACCTCGGTCTTCTTCCACCTTGAGTCTGGCAGACACCCCAATGACCCCCTTCCGCCAGCGACAACTCTACAGGCCCTCACCGCCACCCACTCTGTCTCCTTGCAGGGTTTTCCGAACTAACCCTCCTCTTCCTATTTTTTTTGGTCGGCACCACTTCGTCGAAACCCTGCTTGGTGTTCTTCGTTCAACAACCACCTCGCCAGAACCCCAATGCCGGTGGTTCCCCAGTCTCTCTCTCTCTCTCTCTCTCTCTCTCTCTCTTATCCCTGTTGTCCTCCTCTGCCTCGTTCCTCTTCGTCTGTCTTCATCCCCTTCAATTTTCCTTTTTGGCAGGCGACATGGGCCTAGCCCTTGTTGCCCGTGTTTCCTCATTAGAGGGTTGGCAGGGGCGAGACCTTGTTATCCGCTGGCTCGAGCAGGCCGACAGAGGCTAAGCCTCTGCCGCCCCTCTCCTTTCCAGCAGGCGGCAGGGCTGCCACCTGCCTTGCCTCTTTTGTCAGGCAGAGGGCTCCCAGGGGAGGGGCTGCTCGTGCCTTGGTCGGCAGGGTGGCAGGGCCCCCTGCCTGCCTCTTGTTCAGGCAGGTCGGCAGGGGCGGAGCCCCTACCACCTCCTTGTGTCCATGAGCAATGGCAGGGGCCGAGCCTTGTGGCCATCTCCCTCTCTTTTTTCACTTTTGGTGGGCAGGGGTCGAGCCCCTGACACCTCCTCGGGTTTTCCCGGTGAGTTGGCAGGAAGCAGCCAAGGCTTGTCGCCTCCCTGTTTACCTGGGTAGGTCGACAGGGGTCAAGCTCTGCCAACTTTGACCAATTTTTTGGCAGGTTGGCTGGGGTAAGGCCCTTGTCGCTTGTAGTTTTGGGTTGTCGATGTTTCCTGTAGGATGGCAGGGTGCTCTGCCCTTGTTAACTCCTGCTTTGCCTACGTTTTGAGAGAAGCAGCCCCCCCTACCCTTTTGCCACCCTTTGGCAGGTAGGTGCCTCTGCTGTTCGGGCATGCAGGGAGCAGGGCTCCCTGCCTCTACCACTTCCTGCTAGGCATGGGCTATGCGTATGCCTCTGCAGCTTTTCGGCTGGGAGCAGAGCCCCCTAGAGGCAGGGAGAGCCCTTGCCTGTCCTCGCATCGGGGTCCGATCTGTCGACCATTTCGGGTCTTACCGAACCCGCCTCTTGTTTTGAGATCATGTCATACTAACATCTTTGCGCTCGTAGGTCACACAACGAAGCTCGCTCGTGCCCCGTGACCCAAGCCATCATCACTTACGCTAAGAGATGATCACAACCTCGTAACTTTTCAAGGTAGAGAAAAGTTGCGCGAAAGGGCAGTAGATGAACTGAATTAAGTTGAAATAATTAATACAACCATGCTAAATATGCCTAGTTGTACTTTATTTTCTTTTGGTACTTATCTGCTTTATATATTTACTTGTCTGCACGCCTATTGGTTGAGGTACAATTTCATACCTTGTGCCTTATTTGCATATTTACTTGCTTGCTTAGATATTTGATCGATGTACGGTTTCGTACCTCATGCATTTTGCTTATGCATCTTTGGCTCAATATGCGATTTTGCACATCGAGTATTGATTAGTACTTTGCTATTATGCTATAATATGCACATGCTCGCAGTTGTTCTATACAAGTAAATGCAGTCTTTTATATATCATGTTTTCGCTCATCTTCAAAGGATGCGAGTTGCGCTTGTGCACAACAATTCTCTTTAAAAAGGATTCCTTATGCGAATCTAGTTTTCAAATCCAGTGTTTTGCAAAAGCAAAGATTGAAAGTCACGCCGATTGCAAAAGTACAATTAAGTTTGCCCAAGTCGGCATTGTCGAAAAGAAGGTTTTACAACCATAATTTGATATTTTGATATGACTCGAAAACTCTAAAAAGGGTTACAACTTATCGAGTGTGCAGTCTTGCAAAGCAAGCTCGAAGGTTTTGGGAGTTGCGATATAACAATCAAGTCTCCCAAATTGTCTTGTCTTTGAAAAATGAAAGCAAGATCCGTAGCGATCTCCTGCATGCAATATTGTATCGTCACTCCAAAAGAGAGAGTATGACATTTGAACATTTTCTGATTTGCATTGAATCTTAGTGCAATTTTTGTGTTGGGGTTTTTATTGGGAAACCTATACCTCTTTCGTCGTAACATACTTATAGACATGCGCGGCATGGTAGTACTACGATGATTGAATGAGAGATCTGAGGCGATCTCGTATCGTGCAATATGCCATTGTTGTTAATATAATTTGAAAGACTTGATCTTGTCAAACTGAGTAATTATTGTATTACTTCTTTTATGAAAGATAAATGTTGGGGTTTCTTTTGAGAAACTATTACCCTTTTATTGTAGTCATACCTTTTGATAGGTATGGTCGTACCTTTAAACAGGTACGCCACGTTGGTGTTACGATGATCAGATGAGAGGTCTTTGGCAGCCTCAAAATGGGTTTTGGCACATTATTGTAATCATATAATGTTGTTATTCGTCCAACCGGCAAGAGGCTTGTAAGAGTCTAAAGGACCAGAGCATGGCAAGTTTTAACTTGAATGGCTATACCATGTATTATTGGCAAAGCAATGTTGTGGGGATTTCTTTTGAGAAATCCATACCCCTCTCATCGTAGTTGTACTTTTGAACATGTATGTTGCGTACTACGATGGGTAGGATGAGAGGTCTATGTCTACCTCAAACATGCACTGACACGTATGAATCACATAATGGTGATGATTTCATCTTCACAGGCAAGATGCCCGAGTGAGTCAAAAGACCAAAGCAGGTAGAACAGGACGACGATTAAGAAACCCCCGTCGTGATTGTTCGACATGGTTCGTCAAGTGAGAGGACAGATGGTACAAAACTTCGATGAACAGGTTCTTTAATGACAGTTACAGACAAAAGACTCGGATTTCCCAGTCATCGGAGTTAGGGAAAATGAGCTACAAAAGATAACTTTCAGGCCACTTCTATGCATCCACATGCCACCTATGCCTTTGGAGATTTACTCTCTTGGTCACTGGTCGTCCACTTAGGAGCGGACTCAGTCAACCATCCGGGTTATCTAAAACACAATAAACCCTTGGACTGGTCTCGACTGTTTCGACGTTTCGTGCCTTGCACGTACCCGCCTGGCCAGCTAATATCGAAACATAAGATAAACTATTCACATTATTGAGCTATGCACACAGTGACATGACTTGCTTGTTTAGTTCAGTATTCTACTCGTTGAATTATGCACGCTTGTTGTAGCGTTATACTAGTTCTTTGCTAGTAATAACTGACTGCTCGTGCTAGTTAAATGTTTATGATAATAACATTATGCTAATTGCAATATGACACCTGTGACATGTTTTACTACTTGGTTAAACTATCCTGGTTTATAAATGTGATTGCTTACAGCTCGTAATCTACGAACTTGTTGCATCTTAAGATTAATGCGACTGCTTACGGCTCGTAATCCACGAACTGTTTACAACTAAGACTAATGGAACTGCCTGTCTTATAAGTTCCTTACAACTTGTGATTAGTATAACCATTGTTGTATGATTGCTTACCGCGTGCAACTTATAGACTGCTTGTTGTATAATTGATTGCACCTTATGAGTTAGACAGTTACTTGACGTAAAATTTTGTATACTTTATAATAGTTAATAGCTCACTTAATTTTATGGTTTATTGCTCACCTTGTAAACCTTTATTTGTTTGCATATTCAAATGTTCATGTTAAATATAACTCATAACTGGTTTTAATTGTTTATTTCAGTTCTATATTGACTCTCTTGCGTACCTACCATTTTCTCGTGAAACTGACACATTCATGAGCATGTGGTGTACAGGTGATACAGCTTGCAATGACACGATGGCGTGATGAGATCAAGATAAAGCTTTTTCCCTGACGTTTCGCTCCTGAAGACATGTTGATAAATTTGGTATAAAGTGTCTTTCAAAAATTCTCTTTTAATTAAACCTTGAGTTACTGAAACTGTTATACTAAACTTCTTTTTGGTTTCAATAAATATAATGAGTTGCAAATCTGATATACAAATTCTCAATTATTGAAACTGCATTTTGAAACCATTTGATTTCAATGGCCGTGCGAAATTCAACAAAGGAAAGTTTACGCTTTAATGTGCTCAAGATCCATTGACTTGTTTTAAAAAATATCATTTTCTAATGAATTACTACTTAAACTCTGATAATCGTATGATTTCAAAAGCTTTCTAAATTATTCTAAAAGTTACAAGTCCTAGATTTTTGGGGCATTACATTGACACCCCTATTTAATTAAAATAGACGATAACACAAGCTCAATAGAGGGGGGGGGGGGGACAACTCATAATATCCAAGTAGAGATTTTTCACATTTTTATAGCTTTTTTTTTTAGATCTAACAATATAGTTGTGATCATAGTTTCTTTAGTAAAATAACAGGTTCTGGTTCATGGTTTTGCCAAATAAAAGAAGTTGGTTTTCTAAGGGCTTAAAAAATGGACGGCCTACTATGTACCAAAGTTATGACAAGAAATTATATTTTTACATAAAAAAAAGATGATCCAAAGTGCAACCCTTAGCAAACAAATAATGCTGAACACACTATGATTTTACAACTATATATATATATGTGTGTGTGTGTGTGAGAGAGAGAGAGTATATATATGATGGTTCTATACCATGATACCTTATGGTGGTACCCACTTTTCTTTGCATGGATCCAGCCACCAAATGGTAAATCTAACCTTACAGATGTGTTTAGCATGGTTCATTTAATATGTAAGAAGGTTTTATCATATCTAACACACGATACGATTCATTTTTGAGATGGTGAAAAATCAACGGCTCACAAATTATGAAAATAAGGGTGGTTTAGAAATGGTATAATATATATGGACATGGATGCATGACATGATTACACATGCATGCCTCTTTTGTTTTCCTTTCCCATGTATTCTAGTATTCTACCAGCCAAAACAGCCCTCTTAATGGAGGGTTTGGATCAAATAACCAAGAAATTACCTATAAGCAAAAAAACATTATTTTACACGTGAATTTAAGTAAGAAACTATAAAAAAAACAGATGCTATATATATATATATATATGTTTGTGTGTGTATATGAAGTGTCTATGATGGGCCATCATTTATAGGATGCATTCTGTACGTAATAGAGACATAATCTCATCTGTTCCACCTCATAAAAAAGGTATGCAAAACAAGCAAATGCAACAACAAACATGGAATTTTTGCAATTAAATACTGACTGGGGCTTAAGTGTTTTCACTCACACAAGTACTTGGGAGGATTGAAAAATAGGGAAGAGAGGAGGTTTAAGAAAAAAAACCAACTCTATTAGTGTTTATGTTTCAGCAGACATTCAAAGGAAAAAAAATTGAAAATGTGCCCTAGAAACTGAAGAGTTACTCCACTACAGAACACTAATATGATTCATTGTGTCATATAAACGATTGATAATATAAAAATCATATGAAATTCCTACCAAGGTAACTACTATCTTTTACACATTATTCCCCTGAACATGAGTTGCAAATGTGTAGTTTCCGCATACTACATTGCCCAAAGCAGGCCAAGGTGCACCTTAATGACATTGTAGACAACTGCTTCTCAAGAGGTGGAGTGACACAAGGCCCTTCCGGCTAGCTACGAGTAACTCTCTGCAATGGAAATTGTGAAGTTAAATTTTGATACAAAGTCATCAAAACTACAAAAACGTAAACCCCAACAAATCCGTCATGTAATGTGAAGCATCACAAACATGTTAATGCTGCCAAAATGAGGTCAAAACCATATAGATTATCCATACAAGGGGAGGGGTCCAAGCCATAGCAATTTCAAATCGGGAGTGCCAGAAGGCAGAGAGTACAGAAGCCAACTGCTCCAAAAAGAAGAGCTATGCTAATAAGACTATTCAGTTTTTATAGATATAAGGAAATCTAGTGCACCAAGCCACCAAGGAAGCATTAAGAAAAGAATAGTTTCTTATAACCAACTATTTAAAAATGAGCAATAGGAAGTAAACATTAAAAAATCTAGAACCCCAAAAGAGACATCCTCAAATTTCCTTCCATACATAAAATGTGAAGGATCAAGCCTGTTAAGAAAACCATAACAAAAAATGAAGCAAACCACAAGATAAAGAGGAGAAAGAAAACAAGAAAAGACACTTGCGTGGTTCGGCACTCAGGCTTACATCCACGGGCGAAAGGAGAAGCAAAAAATCCACTAGCAAGATATGAGAAAATACAAAGGCAAGATATAGAGCTCTCAAAACCCTAATCCCCAATACGCCTAAAACTCTCGTACCCAACTCTCAAAGGAGGCAACTATATATATGACGAAGGGCATAAAACCCTAGCCAGTACGAAAGAAAAAATTACAAAACTAGACAGGTCCATACCGCAGGGGCCTCACCCCCACACCCCTAAAAGAAGTTTGTGGTGGAATCCGGTCTTGAGCCTAACAGCCCGATCCCTCCACCACTGCCACAAACCTCATTGAAAATTCCCATTGTATGGTCAAAAATATTTTTGGAACAAGTCATGGATGGGAGAGGGCCCAGAATTCAAGACACCCACAACAAAGCCAATGATGTTGCATGAATTTTCTTCTCCCACATCCTATCACCTGAGGGTACAGGGGATGGAGATCGGGACAAGGTTTGAAGGAACACTAGGTATCATGATGGGTATCTGGGCATGCATTACCAGCATTTTAGTCAAATTACAAGGGCATCTATAAGAGTACAACCTAGAAAAAAATTAGACAGCCGCTGGTGACCCTGTTCATCCCATTAAGGTTGGTTTAACTTACCCCAATGGAACCACTGGATACTGCACCTTCCAAATTCTAACATCTTCACATTAAGGAATATATTATTGATAAGACTGATTATTTGCACTAAAGCATCATATAGTACTCATGGCAATATAATAGGAATTGGAATGAAATAAGTGAAAATTAAACTAGCATATCAATTTGCCAGCCAACCAAAGTATCACTAAAGTAATCATGTTGCATGGCAAGGATATTTTTTGGTTATTTGATGCCGATAAGGCCCAAGAACACAACAATACCAGATCAGAGTCTCTCAACTGGATGGCAGGTTGCTTGCAGAATGCGTGAAGGTCACTTGTTAAAAGACCCTCACCCAATGAGGAAAGACATATACCTCCCTCTTGCAGAAATGTAGCTTATACACATGTATACATTATCTTTAGTGATCATAACTCATAAGAATAAAAGGCAGTGGTATAACTGTCTTTTCATGTCTCAACCTAAAAATATGACTTAGGATGTGATTGTAAAAGTATCTTCAACAAGATACTATAATCAAGACCCAATATTCTTGATAAAAGACAAGTGAACACATGCACAATAAGAACACTAAGAACACTTGTGCACAAAAGCACAAATCAATCAATCTCACAAATGCACTAAAATAAGAATATAATCTTTATTGAACACTTGGGCTTTGACCCAAAGCCATACCAAATACAACAGAGGGAGGCCCTTTTTATAGGGCAAGGGAAGACCCTTGAAGGGGCTCCCACATAGTCGTTGGAGCCCCTCCAACGGTCATAAATGTGACCGTTGGAGGGGCTCAACGACTAGTGGTGGGCACCCCAAGGTACAAAAGTACATTGAAAAAAGAAAAAAGAAAAGAAAAAAGAATTTACAAAAAACATATTCAAGAATTGAATATGCGTAAAGAGGGTGAAAAGACGGAACTACCCCTACAACTAATAATATATATTATATATATAATAGATAGATACATATACATATATTATATACACGTATATGTATTACCTTATATATATATAATATATATTGGATTCTATGTCACATGGGTGCGGGTGCGGGTGTGGGTGCGACACGGGTGCAGCACAATTTTAAATTTTTTGGACACGGGGACTCGGCAAAATATATATATATATATATATATATATATATATATATATATATATATATATATATATATATATATAAAATTTTATTTTATTTTTAAAATGCCACAGGTGTCTGTGCAGTCACAGACTGTGACTGTGACTGTGCACAGTCTGTGACTGTGCACACTGCAAAGACTGCACAGTCACAGTGCCTTTTTTATATATATATTTTTAAATAAAAATATAAAAAATTAGTTTTTTAGGGACATTTTTGGACTCGGTCAAAGTTGACCGAGTCCAAAATGTGGACGGACTCGGCCTGGACTCGTTGACCGAGTCCGACTCGGCGTTGACCAAGTCCGGGCCGAGTCCGAAGCCGCACCCGAGTCCGCACCCGTGTCGGGGCGTGTCGACTCGGGTGCGGCACCTCCTTAGCCGAGTCCGTGTGACATAGATTGGATTACAATATTCAATTACATAATTTAACACCCCCCTCAAACTTAGGGCAAGATGATCGAAAGTTTGTCAAGGAGGAAATTGAACAGCGGAACACATAAAGCTTTGGTGAAGAAATCTGCCAACTGATATTCTGAAGTTACATATGGAAGATCTATAACTCCTTTCAGATACGCTTCCCGAATATAATGACAGTCCATCTCAATGCGTTTAGTCCGCTCATGAAAAGTATGATTTTTGACAATGTATATTGCACTCTTGTTATCACAGCATAACTTGGTAGGCCCTTCTATTGTGATCCCCATGTCTTCTAATAGCTGATGAATCTATACATTTTCATGGTAGTAGTGGCCATGACACGATATTCGACTTTTGTTGAAGATAAAGATACTTTTTGTTGCTTCTTACATCTCCATGAGATCAACGAGTCTCCTAAAAACACACAAAAACCAGTGGTGAAGAGACGGTTATTTGGGTCACCTCCTCAATCAGAGTCAGTATAAGCAATTAATTTTAATTCAGAATAAGAGGATAAGAGCACTCCCTTGTTTAGAGTACCCTTTATGTATCTCACAATTCGCAAGATGGCACTCTTATGAACTGATGTTGGTGCATGTTGGAACTGACTTGCAGTATAAACTGCATGAGAAATATTTGGTCTAGTAATACTCAAATACATCAATGATCCCACAAGTTGCCTGTAGAGGGTGGGATCAGAGAAAGGAATGTCATCATCAATCTTCATTTTAGCTCCTACTATAGCAAGATTTTCACAAACTTTATCATCCGTAATACCTGACCTGTCAATAACCTCATATGCAAGCTTAGTTTGAGACAAAAAATACCCTCTATGAGAGTATGTCACTTCAATACCCAAAAAATAAGTTAGAAATCCCAAATCAGACAGTTCAAATCTATCATTTAAAATTGATTTTATGCTTTTAACTCCTTTAGCATCACTTTCGGTTATTAGCATATCATCCACATACAAAAGCAGAATGACAATCCCTGCACTGGTTTTTCTAACGAACAAAGCAATGTTAGTGAAACAGGATGAAAACCCATTTTCTAACATTACGGAGTTAAACCTATCGTACTAAGCCTTGGGGGCTTGTTTTAAACCATAAAGTATTTTTCGAAGGTGAAGCAATTTCCCTTTAAGAGTCTCCATTCCGGGTGGAGCATCCATATATACATCTTTATTTAAATCGCCATTTAGGAAGGCATTTTTAACATTCATTTGATAGATGTTCAATTTGTTAATTGAGGCAACGGTAATGAGATATCGGACAGTGACCATTCGGGCCACAGGGGCAAATATTTCTTTATAGTCAATCCAGTATTCTTTACTATATCCCTTTGCAATTAACCGCGATTTATATCTCTCAAGAGATCCATCACTCTTAGTCTTTACCTTATATACCCATCTGCACCCTATAGCTTTTTTACCTTTAGGAAGATCTTGAAATTTTCAAGTTTTTGCCCTGTTGAGAGTCGAAAGTTCAAATTTCATTGCTTTCAGCCACTCAACAATCTTTTTAGCTTCTACGAAATTTCTAAGTTCTACATAGGAATGAATGACGCAAAGACAAGCTCTATGTTTAAGAGTAAATGAATCATATGAGATGAACCTAGAAGGCATCTTTCTATTTCTCTCAATTCTTCGTAGATTTTCATTATTTGTTGAATTGGAACCACTAGGTTCACTGTATTTTTCAATCGCACTCCTAAAATTGTTTCTGTCTCTATGGGTATATGTTATAGGGTCTCTCGATGCCCCTTCATCACTATGTTGAGAGGTAGGAGGATGAAAAGGAAAATCAATTTCGTCTTCTTTATCATTGACCTCATTAGAAGGAAGCTCATCATCACTATCATCATCATGAGTTAATAATTCAAAATTTCAAATAAAAAGGAATAATCCATGTTTTCTTAAAAATGTTCACTTCTTTCAAAACCATTAACATTCTCCAGAAAACTCACATTTCTGGAAACATATAATTTATCATTCTTAATATCATAACAACGAAACCCTTTTTGGGTTTTAGAATATCCAAGCAAAGCGCAAGTAATGGCTTTTGGTAAAAGCTTGTCGTTCTTGTCAGTAAGAACAAAACATTTGCAACCGAAAATTCTCAACCGACTATAGTCGGGTTCTTTGGAATACAACATTTCAAAAGGTGAGATATAATTCAAGTTTTTCGAAGGTAGACAATTTATTAAATAGACATATGCTAAAGCAGCTTCAGCCCAAAAACCTTTTGGGATGTTTTGAGAAATAAGTAGGGTTCGAGTTGTCTCTATTATGTGTCTATGCTTTCTTTCGGCTAAGCCCTTTTGTTGAGGGATTTTCGGACAAGATCTTTGGTGAAGAATACCATGACTATTAAGATAGTTTTTGAATTCACTTAAAGGTATTCTCCACCAGAGTCAGTTCTAAAATTTTTTAGTTCCCCATTGAATTGATTTTTAATCATCATATGATAAGTTTTAAAGGTCGAAAAAACTTCGTATTTGTGTTTAAGAAAATAAATCCAACAATATCTCGTGTAGTCGTCAACAAAAATGGCATCATATGCAAAACCTCTTTTTGATAAAACAGGGGCCGGTCCCCATACATCGGAATGGACAATTTCAAAAGGTCTTGTTGTAAACATAGATCTTTGACAAAAAGGTAATTTTTCATTTTCCCAAGTATACAATCGTTACAATTGAAATCACTTTTACATAGACTTTTAACAAAAGGTAAATGGGAAATTTTTACAATATTTGGATGTCCAAGTCTCTTGTGCCACACATTAATATCCTTTTGATGGACAACATTACAAAATGGGTTCTTTGGGATTTGAAGAGAATCAACGTAGTAAAGATCGTCCTTCCTAGAGCCTTCACCAATCAACTTCGCGGACCGACGATCTTGTATCCAACATTTGTTAGACGAAAATCTTATATCACACCCATGATCCGAGAGTTGAGAAACCGAAAGTAAATTTAAGTTTTTAGGTATAAATCTAATTTTTGGAATAAAAAAACCTTGTTTTTCAAAATTTTCAATTCCTTTTACTTCAAGAGATGTTCCATCCGCAGTTGAAACAAAGGATGGGGAACGATTATTTGAGTAATCGGAAAACAAACTTATATTTGGAGTCATATGAAATGAAGCACCAGAGTCTAAAAGCCATGATGTCTTACCAGGAGGAGAAGAGGTTGACATGGCGGCTCCAAAAATAGCCCGTTTGAGAAAAGGTTGAAGAGCATCCACAATTTGTTGCAATGAGAGAGCTCCACTTGAAGATGAAGAACATTCTTCTTTTTGAGGTTGGGATATGGTAGCCATAGCTAGCAACTTCTTCCATTTTGGGTATATTGGCTTGATATGCCCCGGTTCCTTACAAAAGTGACACAAGAGCTTGCTATAATCTCTTTTCCCTCCTTGGCCGCTTGAACTTTGGTTTTGATTCTTGAAATGAGGAGGCTTGTAGGTTCTTAAATTGCTCCCCGGTCTTAAAATGACATTAATACCTTCATTTTCTTCATGATTGGAAGGTCTAGAACACTTGGGTTATTCTTACTTATACTCATACGTGTTTTTTCCCCACTTAGTTTAGTAATTACATCTTCAATAGAGGGAGAAGTAAAAGCGGAGAGTAGAGAAGATCGAATTTGCTCGAATTCGGGCCTAAGCCCATTTAGGAAGTTAAAGAAGTGATCTTCCTCTAATTGCTTGTATCTAAGTTCAATAGTTTCACCACTCCATTTGGGCTCAAGCATGGCTAGCTCATCCCAAATAGAGGATAATTCGGCAAAGTACTCTCTAATAGACATCTCATTTTGTTGTAGGGTCAAGACCCTTTTTTGAAGGTAGTACTTGTGAGACAAGTCTTTTGACGTATACATCTTCTCAAGATATTGCCAAGCTTCAGAAGCTTTCTTGAATTTGATGATATTGGCATTGATCTTGGTTTCAACGGATGAGAAGATCCAAAATAGAATCTTGAAATTTCTCATTTTCCATTCGTCATGTTTCTTTGAATATTCTCTAAGAGCCTTTTGTCTTTCTTCACCTTCAAGATTTTTTATTTCTCCTCTTTCAACCATCGTAATTTTTGGTTCAGGTTCCGGTATTGATCCTTGACGATATCCCCAAAGCCCCTTTCCTTTGATATGAGCTTCCATGTTTCCGACCCAAACGTGATAATTTGAGCCATTGAGTTTAAACTAAGGGAGAAGTGAGAGTCTTTTTCGCCCATTAGAGATGAGAGAAGGTGAATAAAGATACGTACCACAATGGAAATCTAGATATTTCTTGATGAAGAAGCCTTCTAAAATATTGAACGAAGGAATGGATTCACGCCAATCTCTAAAAGCTTGAAGGCACATTTTTCGAAACACCCAAGAATGTGAAGAATAACACGATCTTCCTTCTTCAAACCCAAGACCCAATATTCTTGATGAAACATGACGAATGGAAAATGATGAAACATGAAGAATAACACGATCTTCCTTCTTCAAACCCAGAGCTCTGATACCATGTAAAAGTATCTTCAACAAGATACTATAATTAAGACCCAATATTCTTGATGAAAGACAAGTGCACACATGCACAATAAGAACACTAGTGCACAAAAACACAAATCAATCAATCTCACAAATGCACTAAAATAAGAATATAATCTTTATTGAACACTTGGGCTTTGTCCCAAAGCCATACCAAATACAATAGAGGGAGGCCCTTTTATAGGGCAAGGGAAGACCCTTGGAGGGGCTCCCACATAGTCGTTGGAAACCCTCCAACGGTCACAAATGTGACCGTTGAAGGGGCCCAACGACTAGTAGTGCCCCCCCCAAGGTACAAAAGTACATTGAAAAAAGAAAAAAAGAAAAAAAGAAAAAAAAGAATTTACAAAAAACATATTCAAGAATTGAATATGTGTAAAGAGGGTGAAAAGATGGAACAACCCCTACAGCTAATAATATATATTATATATATAATAGGTAGATACATATACATATATTATATATATGTATATGTATTACCTTATATATATAAAATACATATTGGATTACAATATTCGATTACATAATTTAACAGTGATCTCCCCAGAACCTGCACGATTGAGATACTCAGATCGTTAAAACCCTGCTTATCTAGTGGCTGTCAACCTACCTCTTACTGATGGCCTGTAGTTCATTCAAATACAAGGCCCCGGAGGTATATATGTGGTATATTTCAAATAAACTGAGATAGGAATTGGAACCTTTTCTTTGATATTTAGCTCGTGCCATCAAAGCATGCCTGGATGAGTGAGTTTCAAGAATAGACCAGCATGAGATTCTTAGTCTCCTTTTCCTTGAAGCCTTGTCCTTTACATGCTAAGCCATGATACAACTTCCTTAGACCCTATGTCTCCCATTTCCAAGAAAATATCCACTTCTGTGTCTTTCCATACCATCTTGTATTCTGGAGATCAGAACCTCTTTGAAGGACAAATTGAGTATGAGAATCTGCAGCCGTTATGAATCTATAAAGAAACCCTTGGTGGAAATACTCAATACAAGGCACTGCCATGAAGTTTGGAAATTTGTACATGCAAAGCTGGACACGCTCTGGACAACTCGAGTTCGAAGTTTAAAGGGTTTTTTCGAGAGACAAAAAACTAATAGAACAGATGACATTGATATGAGAATGGTCAACGAATCACTTGATCATGCTTTTGCATGCAATATCTGGGTTCCAATCTTAGTTAATAACAAATGGATCTATGACTTTCTGGCAATTGCATTGACACATGCACACAACCACATAAACACAGGTGAGAAAGTAGAAGCTTGAGAAAGTAGAAGCTGTGATTGTCGGTCACAATGTCTCACAAGATTCAAGGCAAAAACAATCACAGCTGGCAATCACAATCACAACTTGTACTTTTTCATGTTTCATTAACCTTGGGAAAGTATGATGATTGTGATTTACAATCACAGGATCCAAGAATCACAGAGCATTTCAAACATGCCCTTTGTCTCAAGAAAAGTTACCTGAGAAAATCTTATATGCTACTTCAGTTGAAAAGAAAAGATAAGAAATAGCAAGCTTTCACATAAAAACTTGATACAAGAGCTAAATAAAAAAGCAAGCAGATAGGGACCAGAATGGCAGACAAACAGCCTTATATCAAGCTCTACAGTGAAACTATCAGGCAAAGATAGAGATGGGACATGGCTTTAAAGAGTCAAACTTGGTTGGTAGAACCTAGACACTAGAACCAATAGAGCAATTGGTTTTGTAAGTTCAGAAAACAACTTTAAAGCCCTTGTAAAGCCTTTCCAATTGAACACGGATCCCATCATTTGAAATAGGATGGGTTCCAGCAGAACCATCTAGACGTTGATTGGATGGCTAGGATTGAATGTATGATGGAACCCATCCTATTTCAAATGATGGGATCCGTTTCTTGCCAATCACCTTAGAAAATCATAAACAAAAGATTCTACAAGTTTTATGAGCAGTTCTTGATTGGTCTAGGTTAAGAAGTTCCAACAAAAAAGCAGTTGATGAGCCAAGAGAATGTCAATGAACAAGTGGACTGACTTTCAATTGTGCTTATGAAAGAAGAGATAAGAAAGGAATGATACCTTTCAATTGTGCATATGAAAGCAGAGCCAGGAAGTAATTCTTCTTTTATCATTATTCAATAGCCTTAACACCTGATGTTTAACCAGAAGAATAGGGCCTGGCTTGTTAAAAACCGAGGGATGGAAAACAATCTAATACATTCAAAATGTTACATTAGCATCAACTTATGGCATTTTATGCTCTTCAAAGGTGCCTTTACAAAGGCTTAACTTCTCTATTCACCACATTACGGGATTTCAATGTTATCAAATCATTGGCTGAAAGCTAGCAAGCTGATCAACAAAAAAGCACAAGAGCACATTTAAGCTACTTTACATTTTTTTTAATGAGCAAATAGTTACATCTTTTAATTGATTAAAGACTTGCAAACAATACACTTCTTCTCAAAAAAGATCAACAGTACATTTCTGTTTTATATCAAAAAAAGAAAAAGGTATAGACTAGAGTCTTCTCTTCAATGGAACTTTTTTGAAGCAGGATTTATTAAAGTTAGGCACTTTAGAAGCTGAAATCCACATTGATCAAAATAAAATTTCATTGTTTTCTCTAATCTCTAGGGATAACTTACAAACGCACATGCTTCCTAGTATGGCAACATAACTTCTGCTGCTTACTCTTATTGTAACAAAGAGTCCTACATGCCGTTTGCTTCTCATAGACTTTATGTCATTTGTTTTGTACAGAAACATGTGAACAGTATGATGAATTATAAAAAACCCTTTCTTCTTTCTTGATAGTCAAGCTAGGGGTTGCCCCAATCAGTATAAGGTCCACCTTCTATCATTATATAAAGAAGCAGTCTTCCTTAAATGAATAAAAAAACCAAATCATCATTGTTTGACATATGATTAGGCATTGACTAACGATTAAGTATTTTCTCACAACATAACTTGAACAGTCCTAAGCAAGGTGAATTAAATAACATATGAGTTTGCATATACTTGTTAGCTCTTTATCATCATGTGGATAATCACATTTTGTTCAAAAGAAAATCATGTTATATTTTGGCAAAAGGAAACCCTCCAAAGAAATTTAAGCTTTCTCGAAAGAAGATCTAATCCTGCCTCACAATAAAATCCGTATGTCAAGCCTCTGTAGCATGCCATGTGAAAACTCAAACGTCCCACAACAAACTGAGAATGGAAAGTGAAAAAGCTAAGTAACAGAAACACACCATCTTCTGATACCAAATTTGAACTCCAAACACTGAAAAAAGCACATGACATTTACAAGGAAAACTTAACATTTGGGGGTTTAAAGGGAGCCTATGGTGGCAAACCATGACAGACATGAACATCCTTGAAAATCATCATTGGGATGGATTAAGGATTTAGTTTAACATGACAATAGCGATAGCATGCTTGGTTGCAATAAATAACAACAGTTTGCAACTTATTTCAGAGATCAATCTGAGTAGTGAAAATCAGAGCACCAAAAATAGGGGGAAAAAGAAGAGTCAATGCAACCCAAATAAGCAAATTATGAAAGCCGATGATGACCTTCCTCCGCAGTATTATAGGTGTTGCTCTTGCTGTGCATGTCCATATAGGTCAACCTCTTCCATCCCTATACCATCCTACTGATGTTTGAGCACAGTATCTCTTGGGAATGGGAATTAACAAAACAGTCTCGATAAATAGAGATTGGGAATTAAAGCCACGCAATATTGTACAAAATTATTTCCATATCTATCAAAAGCTCTCCATCAAATTGAGGAGCTTGAATCCTAGAAGACGTCGGACATCAATGTCCTCAATGAATAACTCCTTTAAAAACCAGCCCTCTAGAGGATACCATCCATCACTCGTGTCCTAGTTTGGAATTGTACTTTGGACTAGACTGCTCGCACAACACCAAAAAACACACCACAGCTAATTAGCCACAACTAGTTAACCTGCACACACACACACACACACACAACAACAACAACTCCACTCCAACCCCCTCACCGCAGAAAAAACCAAAAAATGAAAAGGCCCAAAGTGAAGAAGGCAAAGTAAAGTTGGATATGAAGAAAAGAAGAAGAAATTTGTTAATACCTAAATAAAACGAATATAAATTGCATAAATCATTACTCTAACCAGAGACAGCAACCCCCAATTGAAGTAGGAACTATGAGATTTAAACCAGAAGAAAACAAAAAGATTCCCTCGCTCTAGAATCTCCAAGAGAAGGTTAAAGCCCATAACTAACATAAAAATCAAATCAGAGATCAGGCATCAAATTCCAACAAAAAAATCAGAAACGCAAGATGATAATTTGCGTACTTACTTAATCTTCCAGCTTAAAAGAAGAAAAAAAACATAAAAACAACCAATAACAAGACTAACTAGCCATAAACAAAAGAAATATACAAAAACACGCGTAAAAAAAAAAAACTATGAGATAGGGAAGGCAAAAATGATAAAATCTCCCCCCTTTTCCATTCATCCACCAAACCACAATTCATCAACCACCACAAAATCACATCAATCAACTCAAACACAACGAAATCAACAACCATGACGGTAAGATCGATTATAATGATGATGATCATCGCCATCATGTTAAACTAAAAAAAAATGAAAAAAGAAGGGGAGATTTTTTCACCTGTGCTCGCACGCTTTGCCCTCTTCATTTTCGCGAGCTCGATCTGCGAATCCATGAGGATCCGCATCCGGTGGATCTCCAACCCTTTAACGAACTCCATCCTCTCCCTCTCCAGATCCATCATCTGCCTCTGCTTCGCGGCTTCCACCCTCTCGTAGATCTCGCCAAACCTCATGATCGCCCCCGCGAGCTCCCGGAACCCTCCCCCGCTCCCCGCCCCTTCCCTCCCCTTCCCCCGGCTCTCCCGCGAGCTCTCGGCGCTATCCGGGCTCGTCTTCGACCTCGACGACCCTGAATGCCCCTCCGACGCCGGGATCCTCCGCAACAGGTAATCCTCCCCCGCCGCCGGCCGCTTCTCCTTCCCCCCGGCCGCCGCAGCCGCGGCCCTCACCGCCACGACCGGCACCGCCGCAGCTCCCCGGTACGGAAGCGGCAGCGCCATCGGAGGCTCGGCCTTCACGAGCGACGGCTTCTTCACGGCCGTGGCCGGCCCGATCAGGTCGTCGATCCGGTCGTAGTACGGCCACTTGCTCGCGAACACGCCGTTCGTCGCCGCGACCCTCGCCTTCTCCGTCTTGTACTTCTTCTTGAGCGTGTCGATCCGGTTCTTGCACTGCACGTCGGTCTTCCTTGCGCGTCCGGTCCCCGGCCTGGCGTTCACCGCGTCGGCGACCTCCTGCCAGTGCTTCTGCTTCAGGTTCCCCCGGTTGAGCTCCAGGTGCCGGTCGCCCCACGCCTGGATCAGCGCCACCGTCGCCCCCTCGCTCCAGCAATCCTCCCGCCCGGACGCCGATCGGCCGCCGCCTCCGGGCGTCCCTCCGGCCGTATCCCTCTCCTCCATCAAAAACCCTCCTCCTCCTCCTCCTCCTCCCTCTCTCTGAGAGGATCTGGTTTTTACTCTAGGCGGCCGGATATGAGGCCGGCCGGGGGATTAAAAAGGGGAAGGGGAGAGAGGGAGGGCCCTCTGGGCGTCCGGAGTCCGACCTGTCGGTGGCGGGACGTTAACGTCGCGCAGCAGCAGCGACGCTCCGGCACACGGCCCTCTCTCTCTCTCTCTCTCGCACGTGTACCGCCGGGGGCGCTGGCGTCGCGTCGGGCCGTGCATCACGGATGCGCGATCCCGGCCGTGCGACGGACGGCCGGGATCGCTCGGAGTCCCGCCGGGGGAACGAGTCCCGGGCCGCGGGTCCACCCTGCCCCCTTCCTGGAGCCGTCCTTCCCTTCCTTCCCCCGGAATCTAGCGTTCGTATTTTGTTGACCCTGTCGTCTTCGCTCCCCGGCCATACCACAATGACGAAACTACCCTCAGAGAAAGTACGTAACGACAACGGTGAATCTCTCAGTAAGGGAATGCGTCTAAGGGTGGAACAGTAATTGGATCTGGAACATGGGTCCCGGTGCGTGAGTTTGACGGAGACCCAGCTCAGATGACCGCCGTGGCTTGGACACAATTACCGGTTGGCGCGAAAAAAAAATAAAAGCGTAGGCTTTTACCAACGGGGGCTCCGCTTGTCTGGCAGGAGCAGTTAGCGCACGTCACTTTGTGTTGGGACTTTGCAAGTTCGAATCCCAAGGGTATATAGTTGTGTAACTGGTAGGGGTCTGCCTAACCCAGCTTACCCTGTAAAAGAAATGGCCTAATTTTAAGAAGAATATGATTTTTCTCACTAAAATTGCATTTCAACTTTTAGTAAATTTGATACTATGCTAAAAACTGTTTTTTTTTTGTGAGTCTTGGTAGTTAGGAAGCATGATAGAAGTGCGTGGCTTCATGCTTTTGAATCGAGTTTTTGATGTTTTCAAAAGCTAGGTTTAGCCATTCCATCAGGTCTGTGGGTGCAGTTCATTGGTGGACTATGTAAGGGCTTGGGTGCCGGTCATCCGGCTCAAACATTACCAGTTTCGCCGGAAAACTTCTTCGCAAAAAAAAAAAAAGCTTCTTCAACTATGGTTTGGATTCTCAAGTTCGAGCTTAAAGACTCTTTTGAGGAGATGGTAATTGAGTGAATTTGATGGAAATGATTTGGAGAAAAGTGGAGAGAAATATATTTGGAATAGGGGTGGTGTCAATGGGCCTGGTTTACCCAGACCCAAACCCTATAGGGTCCTGTGACAAATTAATAAGAAAACCTGATTAAGACCCGGGTCTGGATCTGAAGGTCCGATTAATACATGGACCTAGGTATAGTTTGTGAAATTTTATACCAGACCCGAGTTCGACCTGAGTTCCCATTAAGACCTGCAATTTTTCAATGTAAAAATTATAAAAATTATTATTTTACCGGGTCTGTTTCATGTAGTTCTTATCAGGTTCGGGTATGATTTCTCTTATAGTAGACTCAATTAGACCCGGGTCCAGACCTGATACCATACCCAAAAATCTTATCCAAATCCTAAACCAAACTTGACCCGTGACACCCCTAATTGGGAGTGAATTGGAAGAATCCGTCTTGTTAAGCATCATCATCAATCCTTTCAAAGATTTAGGCCGCCGAACTATCTTGTTGCTCATATAGAAGAAGAACAATGTTACAAATAGCTAATAAGATGGGAACTGTGCGCAGCTAAAATCCCAAGGGGCCTTTAGCAACGGTCATGACTGACACTAAAATCTCAATTTTACTAAATCCTTAGGCCACCGATTAGCCATAAAGAGGAATTAAGGCTCTGTTTGGGAGAAGGCACTTGGAGGGATTTGTAAGGAGTTGAAAAAGTACAAATACTTGATTTCAATAGAAATTGTTTTCAAGGGAGGTTTAAACTTCTATTGTTTGGAAACGCTAGTAAATCCTTGAAGGATTTATGCTTTTAGTTCCTTATCATGTTTGGAGAGCAATTTAATGTAAAATGGGATTTGATTAGAGTTCCATCAGATTTAATGCATAGAAAGGCTTATATTTGATTAAAATCAATCAGGTTTTTTTGAAGCATTCACCTTCAATAAAAAATAAAATGCCCAAAAAATTAGTACTAAATGCCTAGGTGCAATTAAAAATTGAATTGAAAACTTAATTAAATCCACTAAAAAACAAAATTAAGCATCATGCATCCATTTCCTTCTCCCAAACATCCTCAAATTTTCTTGAAGTGGACACCATCTCATCTCCTCGGACACCTTCCTCCCAAACACAGCCTTAGTGGATCTGGATTCCGATTCTATTGAATTATGTGAATTTAAACACATCCTTAGAGAGAATGACTTGGCAAACATCTCTTCTCTATAAAGAAAATTAAAATAGATGTGAACTAACCTTTTATTTTTATGAATCTACCGTTTCCTCGTTTCTGAACAGATCAGATGGTAGTGTACACCAGCCATTGATTTCCGGGTGGTATCACTTCTCTCTGATTACCACTTTCCAAACAGACCTTAAAGAAGATTCACACAAGCTCAGTTTGGATTTTCTGTGTCGATTTAGGTTGGGTTAATTAAGACCTACATGAGTCTAAAAGGATTCATCTTGACAAAGGTTAGTTCATAGTCATAAATATTGGGGTATTTTTTTTAAATATCAGGATTTTGTTGTGAGATTCTCAAAGGCCGATATAATGTCGAGAAAAACAGTACATTATAAAAAATATTACTTAATTTGAAAACATCATGTACATCACAATAAAAACAAATGCTTTGTTTTTATATTATTTGTATTATTTATATATTTTATACATGCTTGCATTTTCCAATATTTCTAAGGAAAACCAAATTTTTTAAAATATCACAAGATTTTCCCGAGAACAAGATATGTGACTATGAGTAATCTAGCTTATGTGAACCAAGGTCAAGAGTTGACAGCAGATTGGGCTTGGGATGAGAACTTAAAATGAAAAATGGCCCTACTCTATAAAAATGGCGTGTTCTTGCAAAAACCCACAAATATGCCAAAATTCTCTAAATGTCTAATTGATTCTTAACTTTTTATGACCATTTTACCCTTTACAACATATTTGTGCAGATAGACATCCTCACATTCGCACAAATATGTTTTGAACCTTTAAATGTAGTTAAAATTACTGAGGAGATTTGCAATATATTTGGGTGGGCCTCCTCACGTTCACACAAATATGTTGTGGACCTCTTAATATGGTTAATATCATTGAGGCGATTCACAATATATTTAGGTGGATCTCCTCACATTCGCACAAATATATTGCAAACCTTCAAATGTGGTTAAAATCATCAAAGAGGTTCGCAACATATTTGTGTGAACTTGTTAACATTCTCACAAATATGTCATGAACTTCCGAATATGGTTAAAATCAAACTAAGGAGATTCACAACATATTTGTGTGAACCTCCTCACATTCACACAAATATATTGTTAACCTCCAACCATGGTAAAACTCACCAAAGAAATTTGTAATATATTTGTGTGAACCTTCTCACGTTTGCACAAATATGTTGTGAACCGTCAAAATGTGGTTAAAATCACTAAGGAGTTTAGCAATAAATTTATGTGAACCTCTTCATGACAAAAAAAATCACCGAGAAGATCCACAACATAGTCACACAAAAAATACAAGTATTTATATGAGTGAAATCATGCGACTATAAAATATCAAGATATTTTGTATGAATGTCGAATGATCCACTTGACACTCACCACTACTACACTTTGCATCAATAAAAGGATCTACTTTGAGAATTGAATCTTATGGTTCAAAACCAAAACTATAGAATCTTATGGTTCAAAACCAAAAACTATAGAATCCAGGCCCTGATATTGGTGGTTTGCTTTACATCATTCTCCCCTGGCTAGAAAGAATTTGACTTAGATGAATCAATTGGATCATGGTAGAAAAACATATTGGCAAAATATACCAATCATAAAGCAACTCAAGTAGATATGCATTGTTCCCTAATTTTTAGAGGATTCTAAAAGCACCATACTTACATGGACTCAATTTCTTGTATATCCTTACAAGATACCATTTAGGTTGTAAGTAAACCATAACTAAATCACCAACCTCAAAACTAACATATCATCGACCCTTATCCACATGGGATTTGTACTCCTCAAGGTTTGCTTCAACCTAAGAGTGAATCTCTTGCATGCAATCCACAATGTTAGAAGCTATTGGCACATGATTTCCCAATCTAGGCAAATGAGCCAGATCCAAAATATGGGTGGGGGAATTCTCATAAACAATTTGAAAGAGTGACCTTCTAGTTAGGAGTGTCAACGGGTCAAGTTTGGTTCAGATCCAGGTGAAACCAAACTCAAACTTGATTTGAGATGATGGTATCTGGTTCGGACCGAGGTCTAATTTGACCCACAATAAGGGAAACCATAACCGAATCCTATAAGGATTACATGAACCAGACCCAGTAAAATAATATTTTTATCATTTTTATATTAAAAAATTGTGGATCTTAATCAGAACTTGGGTTAGGCCCGGTATAAAATTTCAAAAACCATACCAGACTCCATATATTAATCGACAACTTTGACAAGTTGATCTCTCAAAGAATTAACTTTGACAGCTTGATCTTTCAAGATGATGGCTCCTTTTACTTGTATAGTGAAGAGTTTATGATCTTTCTGCTTACAAATATATGGAAGGGAAAATGTAAATATCCCTTGTGGTCAAGCGTAACTGAACCCTCACTTCTTCCTTAATCAACTAAAGCATTGAATTATTTACATACAAGTACCAGAAGTATTCAAGAGATAAAGATGGATGATAGCTATTTGGGTAGTAGGCCATCCTTAGCTTTAAAGATTGTTTCCTACTGCCTCTTAGCCGCATATAAATGTGGTAATAGCCACTCAACATGTCAATCCTCTGGACCCTGAAGACGTTTAAAACAAGCTGGTAAGGAAATGGGAATCAATATTTAATCATGAGTCTCTGATATATAACTGCCTCAGTGCATCTTACAGGCACGAGATTCTTTGGCTTCAGTAGGTACAACACAAGTTTAGTAGGAGCAAGTTCCTTCTAGAGCTCCACAAGACTTGTAATAACATCAATTAATGAAGACCAAGAAAAAAAAACATGAAATGCATCAATGCTTGGCCCATCTTTCAAGTTGGGAGTTAATGACTTGCACTTTACAGGGGAAACCATCTTATTTCATCCACACTTCATTAAATATTCGGTCCTGAGATTCATTTCAGAAGGAAGAAAAGGTTTAGGAGAAGCAGAGGAATATAATTTTGTTCCCAATATTTCCAACGAGGAAGTTATTCAGATGCCTTAGACTGAAGCCAGTGAAATTTGGATGTAAAAAATGGAATGTATGTGCAAACTACCTAGCAAATGGGGTGGAACACCCTTGTTTGTTTGTTTTTCTCACATCTAACACCATAGATGTGATCTACAAGTTTTGTTTAGTGGGAACTGGCTCTTGGATTGTGAGAATCTCATCTGTATATAGGTTTTTCTGGCAATCCAAAAATCAGCGGATACAAAGGCATCAATTTTTGTTCTGAATCATAAAAACATGTTTTTTGATGAAAAAACATGATCCAAGAGTCTATTCCTACTAAATCGAGCATGCTGAACACATCTATGAGATTAGATTGTGTCAAAACAACTTGCATCGTGAGATTTAAACTAGATTGTAGGTACAATTGATTGTACATGCTTCTCCACCATTCTAGGATAGATCTTTTCCATGTTTCCTCAAGAATCATAGGTACCTATCTGTCACCTTAAACCGAATCAGCATAATTTTGCTATCCACATGCTATATATGGCAGCCTTATTACATGTCTTGAGACCTCCCTAGTCGATATTGCTTTGCCATCTTCAGCAGGAAACTTATAAGATTTAGCAACATAATATTAGTTATATAACAAGGCAGATGTGAGGAATTTCTAAGATGGCCCACAAATAATTTTCTGGTAAGCCTGAAGGGCTGGTGGACATGGCTATCAATCTAGACACCAAAAATAGGATTCGCAAAGGATGTATAAGTCTTAGGTTCTTCTGACTTTCTCATCCACCTACTAAAGCATGCCATTGAACACGGTCCCATGAACATCACATTCAATGAACAGTAAAAATTATTAAAAGTTAAGACTTACAAGCAACAGATTGGCACTCAGGTATTCTTTTCTAGAGAGATTTTGTTCTTCATCCCACCATTGAGTTGCCAACCATTACTTTGATTAAGAATCAGAATAATTGCAGCAGATTTATCATTTGTAGGATCCCCTGCTTTTTGTAATCTAATCATGAAGAAAGGGAGAAGTCAAAGAATAAAATCCATACCCAACATTCAAATCATGTTCTATCTAACTAATCACCATTCTTAATCTAAAGTAATGTTTGAAAAACTATAAAAGAACCTCTTAATAAAAATCCAGCATAATGCCTTTATCCTTCCCCACAAACAAGATGAAAGGAGAAAAGTGCTCACCATTCTTTAAATTTAGTACTCATCACATCACTTTCCATCTCTTCTCATTGTAGCTCATTGTTTTCCTTAAACAAAGTTTCTTGGCAATCCACCTTTGTCATTTTTTTAAACCCTACATTGTTCACGTTTACCTGCTCTCTCTCTCTCTCTCTGACACACACACACACACACACACACACACACACACACACACACACACACACACACACACACACACACACACACACACACACACACACACACATAAACCTTACATTAAATCAAGAAAAGCTAACACCTAAAAACCAAATCTCATCCCCCACAACTACCAAACTTCCAAATCCTACACCCTCTACAAAAACACCCCATTTATGCAGAAACACTCGAGCACAAGAAAACCTGTCTACGTGAAGAGCTCGATTAAAAACAAATCAGAAAAAAAACGCTATCATCATAGAAAAATGACAAAGAAAAGAAAAGAAAAGAAAAGGAAACCATATATATTCTTAGATTAAATTGTCCGCAGAAGAGGAAATTTTATACATGACGAATATCAAACTTTCAGGATTTTCTACACGCAGAATTGTACACAAACCTTCATTGGTATAACGAAAAAGAAGAAAAGATCTTCCCTTACTCATGATGAGTCCAAATAACGCACCATGACCATCACGATTATCATCACCACGAGAAAAAGAGCAATAAGAAGGGTAGAAGGAAGAAATTCCGACCGTCACCGGCGTTCTGAACACGTCCGGCGGTGGTCTGGATGGCCTTGGTGGTGACAGCCGGCGAGCGACGGCGAGCACGCGTGGTGGTGGTTGTTAGCCTTTTCATACGAGCGGGGAGGCGATATATAGGAACTCGACTCGGAGGCTCGGTGGTGACTCGGATTTGTTAGTAGTGGGGTTCGATGAGATGTCATAATAGCGAATCGGAGTTGATTCGGACCTCAGGCTGGGTCCGCCACTGCTTTGGGTCCGGATCAAATGATAGGATCACAGAGAAATTCGAACTTGGATCCTCATAATTGGAACTTGGATTGGGAAGATAAGTTTCTTTGATTAGAACCATACATTGCAAATCTTGATATTGAGAATTTTCTAATTCAATGAAAATCTGGCGAGAAAGGAGGGTCATTTTGCCATACCACGTGATCCTTAGTTTTTTTTTTTTTATTGCAATCACATCACATGTAAATACCCCAGCACCAATCCAGCATCTTCAACATCCTTCTCCAAGCCACAGTTCAATCTCGCCATTTTTGGCTAGAAAATGGCTGAACTGATACCACTTGGCCAAGGCAATACCCCAGTGGCTGAAAAATCTCAAGCCTATTTCCAGGCAGTTACTATCCAGAAAATGGCCGGCCAGTTTTTTCATTTTTTTTTCGTGCTTGGCTTGTTTAGCTGGGTTGTATGGTGAGCTCAAGCTTGGCTCGGCATGACATATGAAACGACCCAAGCTTGAACACCCTTGGGTTCGCTTGTTTACCAGCCCTACCTGTGACCAAAGCAGACGTGCCATAAAACTTTAATGTTTTGGGGGAAAATCCGGACCCTCTTGCACCGGACTCACCCACGGTCCACATCAAGAGCCGAATCGTACCACCAAGAGTCGCGGCAGTCTCATCCGATCCGATTCTCCACAGTTTCCGATCCGGTTCGCGTTTGCAGCAACTGAATGAACTCACAAAAAACCAAAACCCCAATTGGCAAATCACGCTTTGCGAGCATGGGATCGCTAAGGAAGAGGCACGAGATACTATGGTTTCGCCTTAATGCGACCAATCTTACTTCTCTACTAAAATACCGTTCGTGCTATGATAGACACGCATTTCGTTGCATTTCTGATCTGCAGTCCCTGCAAATGCCCTCTGATGGCGACCCCCATCACAGAATTCATGGAGTTTTGGGGGATTGCAGAAGATGGGCAGCCTCTGTTTCAGTTAAACTCGTACATTGCTGGCTAATCAAAGGTGGGTTCTCTCGAGACGCGTTTGTAGCCAACGATCTCATCGCCATGTATTTCGATTTCAGGTGTCTTGAATCCGCCCGCCAAATGTTCGACGAAATGCCTGAGAGAAACGTTGCATCTTGGACGTCGTTGATGTCGTGTTACACTAGGTTTGGGATGCCGGAGGAGGCCTTGCAGGTGTTTCGTCGGATGCAGTTGGAGCACGAGCAGCCCAACTGCTTCACGCTCTCCAGCGCTGCGAAGGCGTGTGCTGTTTTGAAGGATTTGGAGATGGGTAGAGTGATCCATGATCATGCTTGCAGAAATGAATTGCAATATGATGTTGTTTTGATGAACTCAATTCTTCATATGTATGTGAAATGTGGTAGTTTGGTTGATGCAAGGCGAGTTTTTGATGAGATGCTAGTTAGAAATGAGGCTTCGTGGAACACAATGATTGCAGGGTATACAATGGTAGGTTGGATGGAGGAGGCTGCTCGATTGTTTGATGGAATGCCTGAACCAGACGTCGTCTCATGGAACACCATGGTAGCTGGTTATGCTTCCCAGAAGGAGTGCCAATTGGCATTAGAATATGTTTCTCGGATGCATAGGTTTGGTATGAAACTTGACCAGTTTTCCTTCCCTTGTGCTCTGGAAGCTTGTGGGGTTTTAAGAGTTGTCACAGTGGGAAAACAAATACATGCTTATCTGATTCGATCTGGTTTTGAGTCTAGTTGCTTTGTTGCTACAGCTCTTGTCGATTTGTATTCAAAGTGTAATTGTGTGAATGAAGCACACAAGCTGTTCATCTCCTATTCAAATCATTATCATCCATCCTTGTGGAATGCCATGCTTTGCTGTTATGCTAATAATGGGCACAACTATGATGCATTGAATCTTGTTTCGCAGATGCACACATATGCTTTGATGCTGGATTCGTTCACTTACATTGGCATCTTGAAGGTTTGCATCAGCATGCTCAATCTTCACTTGGGTCACCAAGTTCATGGATTGATTGTTAGTAGTGGGCTCCAGGCTGATGTTGTTTTAGAGAGTCTTCTAGTGGATTTATATGCCAGTTGTGGGGAAGTCAGAGATGCTTGGAACCTGTTCTGCCGTCTTCATGATCCAGATGTGGTTGCATGGACTGGGTTGATACGTGGGTGTGTTCAACAAGGGTTTAACTCTCTAGCAATCTCTTTGTTTAGAGATATGATCAGATTGAATGTTGAAATGGATCACTTTGTTATGTCTAGCACTCTCAAAGCCTGTTCTGCTTTGGCAACACTTGAGGGTGGCAGGCAGGTTCATGCTTACATTGTCAAGAATGGTTGTGAATTTGAGGCAGTTAATCAGACTGCTCTTGTTGATATGTATTGCAAATGTGGTGAAGTTGAGGACGGGCGGGTTCTCTTTGAGGGTTTAACTCATCGGGACATTGTGTGTTGGACTGGGATGATCACAGGTTGTGCTCGACACGGGAAGGCAAAAGAAGCGATTCATTATTTTCAGAAAATGGTAAATTCAGGGATTAGGCCCAATGAGGTTACATTTGCCAGTGTTCTCTCTGCGTGCAGGCATGCTGGTCTTACTGATGAAGCATGGGCATATTTTAAATCTATGAGAGAGAAACATGGGTTAAATCCTGGAATGGAGCACTATTGCTGTATGGTGGATCTTCTTAGTCAAGCAGGCCGCTTTGAAGAGGCAGAAAGATTGATTTGTGACATGCCGTTTGAACCAGATGAAACCATATGGAGGTCCTTGCTAGGAGCTTGCAGAATTCATGGCAATGTTAAACTTGGAAATCGTGCGGCCAAACATCTTCTTGCAATGACACCACATGACACATCTGTGTACATTACACTCTCAAATATGCATGCTAGTTTGGGTATGTGGGCTGAGTCAGCCAGGTACAAGGAAATGGTTAAAGCTATTGGTAAGAGGGAAGCAGGCAGCAGCTGGATTGAGGTGAGGGCATGACAAGGGAGCTTTTGTTTTTGAACATTTAAAGCGTGTGTTAGCCTGCTATGCTATATGCGGTGCCTAAAACACTGGAGAGAGCAATCAGTGCTGCTTGTATCAGTTGACCAGCAGCATGAGGTGGAGATGTTGAAAATTGTATGTATGGCACTGATGGTTTTGGAATTTGGGGATATGCTCCTGAGTAGTATATTCTAGATTCATCCTCATAGCTATTCAGTCAGAAAGAACAGGTATACCTAAGCATAATCCTTAGCTATTCTGTTAAACATTTCAAGTCTTACACCTTTTGCTTTTTTCTCTACCATGGCCATGTAAGGGAAGCCTTCTTCTTTATTTTATTTTATTTTTATTTATGAAAAACTATTAGAAACAGTATGCCTTTTCGAGGAAAGGAAATGATGATAAAGCATTTTATCCCTCATTGTTTTTTCTATCTTGGGGTTAATGTGTCTCAGAAGATGTGTTTTTTTGCAGTGTTTCTTTCCTGAACGGCAGGAATACTGGAGGTATTGACATGTTAGTTTATGTGAGCAAGGTAATGAAACTTTTTCCTTTTCCTATCCTTTTCACCTCGTCTCATTCTCTTGCTCTTGTTTTTAATTGGTGTGCATTAGAACATATTGGGGCACGTTAGGGAGGGGGTTCAGAGTAGGATTGCATGAACTTAGAGTTCTTGAATACTGGGGAGAAGGATGCATTTGTTTCTCATTTCACTTGTGAGTATTAGATTACAGTTTTTTTTAATAAAAAGTTATGTTTGACTATAGTGACAAGGGAGCAAGACGAAGGGGCGATGAAACATTTTTTCCTTTTTTTAAAAGTTTGCGCCGCCTTTGGAGGTAATGAAATGATAAAGTTAATGAGCCCAAGGTACCTTTAGGCTCTGTTTGGGAGCCGGTGTTGGGAGGGACATCAAAGGGGTGATGTGAAGGGTGATGATATCAGGGGATTTCACAACCTCCTCGCAGGGAAGTCATTGAAATCTGGATTATATAGTGTCATCGTCCCTCCAATCTCCCCTTTCCATCCCAAAATCAGGACACCAAATGACAGAGACCAGTGGAATCCCTGTCTCCGCTCCCAACATGGGCTCCCAATCAGAGCCTTGTTTTTCTCAATTCTGTTTTTCCCAATCAGAGCCTTGATGTGAAGGGTGATGATATCAGAAATTCCAAATTGAATATATCATGTAGGGAATTCAAATCAAACTGCTCTTCAAATGTATTCCAGTCACTGTCTGTAGCATAAACCTGAGCCGTTGTGTGGTTTTGGTTGTTTCTGATTCAAAATGAATTAAGATATAAGCTACTTCAAACACTCCAGTAATGTTTTCCTAAATTTTGTATCTGATTTGCTGAAGCCTATACCATTTGGCAGCTGCTGATCTCCACCACACTGGTCTAAAGATGTGTACATGCCCGCATGCTGTCAAATTTGATGAAGATGAGAATGTGTTTGGGGTTTTGGAAATTATTCTTTTGAGCCAAACTAGGTAAGACTGCATTTTGTTTGGATCAAATATTTTTATGTTGTTTCACTCGGTTCTTATGTCATTCCAAGTCCTCATTTTTTTATGTTCTTTTTTGTAGATAATTGTCATCATCTTCTTCTTAACTTGTCCAATATGCATGTGGATTTGTTTCTTTAATAGTTGAACTCCCTAATTCTTATTATGTCCTACCAGTATGTTTCCCATTTGAAGCCTGCAGAGGTACAGATTGACTGCTGCATATGAAATCAAAAATCAAGTCCAGAAATGGGGCCACCTGCTCTATAGAGAAATCTCATTTTCTTTGAACAAAAATCATTGACATGAAAGGATGAAATATAGAAAAGATACAACCACGAAGTGCATCTGCTTTTTAGCAAGATGGGCCATGCTTATTGCTAACAATTGCGTGTTCAAGTATTTTTAGTTCTAGCATCCATTCATGGTGATTTTATCACCCGTATTATTTGTTTTCCTTTTACACATGATAGTAATAAAATCTTGATGTTGCAGCTATAATTGTCTGTTGTGATGGTAGTTAAACCTACTCTTATTGAGAAGAAAATCAACCATCTTCTCTTTTGAATCCTTTGTATTTTTCAAGGAAGTGGCATCCAAATCTTTTTAGAAATCAAATAATCAACTTTGGTTAGCTAAGGTTCTGTCAGAGCCTTCAAGACACATATCACCACACTTGTAACTCCATATGTTGATCTCATTATGGAGATCCATATGAAACATTGAAACCTATGACCTCGGTTTAGTTCAACTATATCTAAAGAATTCATCATTCTAGAAGGCTAGTTTGCATTCTAAAGTTTCCTATCCTTATCGTCTGTACCAAAAGTTCCTTGTTTTCCATAGAGCTTGGAGTTGCAGAAGATTTGAGCTTGGCTTGACCTGCTTATGTGTAAACATAAAATTATTAGGGAGGATTAAATGACTCTATTTTAGTAAGAAATATTTGCATTGGTTCACAATTTTGATTCTTCAGCCATATTTCTCCCAATAACTCTGAATAGATGTATGGCTGCAAATGGATCGGATACATGCTGAAACTTGTTAGATCCAATCCAAATCCCAAATGTTCAATATAAATCGGGATAAGATCTGATATGATAGGATTGAATCTGGATCCAAAATATGTAGCAATATTGGATCCGGTAAAAAACAATAAAAACTAAACTTTATACATGCAGAAAACAAAATCAAATTGGATTTTGATCTGGATCTGAATTAAATCCAACTTGAAATAGTGATCTGAATCCGATCCAAATCCGAAAGAAATCTAATTTACCAAATCCAATCCAATCCAATCTGAATCCGATAATAATGTGTTGGACTTCTATCGATGTTCGATTCATTTGCAGTAAATAGATGCCTGTAGTTTAGGATGGATTGATTTGTTTTTTTTTTTTGTAAAATGCATTAGAGGGATTACAAACGCTATGAATGGATCAAGTTTTTTTTCCTTGTTCTAGAGCGAGAGAAGCAACAGTCTGATGATTTAGAAAAGCTCGATGATCATCACAAGGTTGCGGTTTGATAACAATTGAGGTATCATTATTGATTATTCTTTTTGGAATTTGGAAAACTAGTTGGCTAAATGGGATGGAGAATAAGGTTGATGTATGACCTTATACTTTCTATGGTGCCGGTTCATTGGTGATTACCGTGGCCCAACTGCTGCTGGTGAAAGCTGATGAACATCATTAGGGGCCTGGTTCACCTGCCAATGCATGGCGTGGCCTGAAAGTTTGAGAGATGGGATCAGGTCAGAGTGTGCTGTGAACCTCCAGAGCATCCTTTGGATGCAGATGAACGGCATCCAGGTCTGTCCAAATGAGATGCCCATCACTTGGATGGGTCCCACGTTTTTCCCCGATGTTGTTCCTGTCTCAAAATCTGAAAGACTGAAACTATGTCACAAAGATACAGGTATGATCTGACATGCCACCAGTTCAACAAGTGAGATTGAAAGCTTTATGAAAAAATGACAGGGGGTGCAGTTTTTTATTTTATTTTAATCAATAAATAGTTATTTTTTAATATTTTAATTTCTAAAATAGATATTATTAAAAGCATTATATACTATCCACACGTCAGAGTCATGTCAATGCTCCTGTCACCCATGGCACACCCAGAATGAGGTGCCACTCTGTGAATTCTTAAACAAGGATGATCTGGTCCTTGGTTGTTAAAATCTGGAATGTACCGAACGAGTCAATACAGATGCTCTAAACCATAATTATGATAATAAAAAATAATTGGAGTGAGTCAACAGAGATGATGTGGACCACAATGTCATAATTGGGAACTAATTGTTTAAATTGGATTACCTGTTTCACCAATTCTTCTCTACAATATGCACAAAGACCATGAGGTCCTTGTGAGATGAATCAATGGACGGTGAAAATGTCACAGATCACCTGATCTGCTCTCCAATTCTTTCACTAATCTATGATTTCTGATTTGGGAGGGAAATGTGAGTACTCACCCAAAGATGGGCTAATTCTACTCTGGAGTTGGGTGCATTTATTCATGAGGAACCGGAAAACCACCTCCGGGATCAGATCATCATAGTTCTTTAGACCAACCATGGGGGAGGTCAGATCAGAGATTCTCGGTTCTAAAATCTTAGGATTTCAAATCCGATCATTTGGATTTGAGAACTGAGGCTATCAAACACTGCCAAACTATGGTGGAAATGCTCTCATTGCTACGTGAGCCAGTTGTGGTGGTATTATTATTATTATTCATACCAGCATCATCATTATAGATCAAGAATTAGTTCATGGTTATTACCATATTGGTTCCAGACCCAAACCATGATGTAATGATGTTTCAAAATAGATTTGGATTTACATTATGATTGGTTCTTACAATCCGGATGGCTGTAGCAGAAAAGCATGTTGTCTCAATCAGATCATCTGGCTCTGGATCCATATCTGATTTGATGGAACTGGACCACATGAATATGAACCAATCCACATCTTCATGGTACGTAGTTTCCATGTGTTGCCAAACATGTGGTGTTGGTGTTGTACTTTCCAAAAGCATCTTTTTGTGAATGGTGTTGAAATGTGATGTTGGGGTCGCAAACTCCCTTCTTAATGCAGTGTTTTGGTCACAGTCCTCAAACAGCAGAGAGTGTTGGGAAAACCACAAGTCACCTCCGATTCAAGGATCCCAAACAGAGCCCAAGAATAAAAAAGGGGTAACGTTTTGTTTTGTCCAGGGACACTTTTTGTTCAACCCCACACCTAACTTTCTACTAGACAAATACATAAGTGAAATGTTATGTTATTGGTCCTGCTTAAGACAAGCTGGAGGAGAAGGACAACTTTGAAAAAGAGAAAGAATATAGAAGAAAACACCATAAAAAGAAGAGCATTGGGCCGCAATTCTTTTTCTGGTTCCAAGTTAATGTTTATCTTATCTAAAATCCCAAGTCGTCATCAATCACCATCAGTGTGTGCAATACCTTGAGAATCTGCATTATCAAATTGTGCACAAAAGTCAAGGCTCATATTATATTGATCAATGATAAAATGACAAGAAGGGCCTTAGTTCTTGGACAACTAAGGAAATAACACTGTTTGGGGTCTGTACTCTGTAGTTTGTGTCATAATCACAAAAAAACTCACTTTCAGGATTTTCCTGGCAAGGGACAAAATCTGGATATATATATATGTGTGTGTGCGTGTGCGTGCGTGCATGCGTGTGTTTTATCACATGAAACATTTATGGAATCAAAAAAAAAAAAACACCCAAGTATTCCTTAATATCATAACTAGGATTTTCAAGAGAAGATGCCATTCATTTAATGAGAAATAAAAATACAACAACAACAACTACGCCTTCATCCCAAAACAATTGGGGTCGGCGATATGAACCAAAAAAGAAAATCATTTTGGGTCTTCCACATGAATCCTTCTCCTTCAATCGTTTTTATCCAATGTCATGTCCTCGGTGAGGTTCAAAGCATTCATATCCTTTCCTATCACCTCCATCCATGTCTTCCTAGGCCTACCCCGACCTCTTTTAACTAATATATTTTCCCATTTCTCCATCATTCTAACTGGAGCATCATTAGGCCTTCGCCGAATATGTCCAAACCACCGTAAACGATTCTCTCTCATCTTATTTTCAATGGGTGCAACGCCTACCTTCTTACGTATCTCCTCGTTCTGAATCTTATCTTTTATTGTATTTCCACACATCTATCTCAGCATACGCATCTCAGCTACACTCATTTTTTGAATATGATGTCTCTTGGCAGCTCAACATTCCGTACCATATAGTAAAGCGGGCCTAATAGTCGTCCTATAAAACTTTTCCTTCAACCGCAATGGCATTCTACGATCGCACAACACTCCAATTGCACTTTTTCATTTCATCCACCCAACCTTTAACATATGATTTACATCTTCATCAATTTCTCCATACTTTTGAATGATAGATCCCAAATATTTGAAACAATCATCCACCAGTATTTCTTGCTCACCAAGCTTCACTACACTCTTATTACTACTTCGTTGCTTACTAAACTGACATTCCATGTATTATGTCTTACTCTTACTCAACTTAAAACCTCTTGCTTCCAATGTTTGTCTCCATAATTCTAACTTAGCATTAACCCCAACTCTAGACTCATCAATCAAAACAATATCATCAGCAAACAACATACACCACGGCACATTTTCTTGAATTGATCTCGTAAGCTCATCCATCACTATAGCAAATAGGAAAAGGCTTAAAGCAGATCCTTGATGTAACCCAACCGTTATAAGAAAATTGGTTGTTACCCCTCCATAAGTGCGGACATTGGTTACTACTCCTTCATACATATCTTTAATTATACTAATGTACTTAAGAGAAACACATTTTTTCATCATTGTCCACCAGAGAACGTCCCTAGGTACTCTATCGTATGCTTTCTCCAAATCAATAAAAACCATATGCAAATCTTTGTTCCTCTCTCTATTTCTCTCAATAAGTTGTCTAAGAAGATGTATAGCTTCCATAGTTGATCTTCCAGGCATAAAACCAAATTGATTCTCCGATATCATGATAACCTTCCTCAACCTAGACTCAATCACCCTCTCCCAAAGTTTCATAGTATGACTCATGAGTTTTATACCATGATAGTTTGTGCAATCTTGTATATCACCTTTATTCTTATATAGAGGCACCAAAGTACTCTTCCTCCACTCATTAGGCATCTTATTTGTCCGCCAAATCTTGTTAAAAAGATTTGTCAACTATTCTAAACCTTTCCCTCCCAAGCATTTTCAAGCCTCGATAGGTATACCATCTGGGCCAACTGCCCTTATTGATTTCATTTTCTTCAAAGCCTCTGCAATGAGAAATAAAAATAAATATAAAAAATTTGAGTGACTGAGGCTGAAGGAGCTACTCTCAAAGTAATAGAAAGAAAAACAACGATTACAGTGAGAGAGTCAGAGTCAAAAAGCGAATTTCTCACTTCTTTCTCTCATTCAAAACCGTGCATGAGACTTTCATCTCGCATGACTCCTAAGTCCCCATGACCACCCTGCCTTAGGTGGCCCACCTTTGACAGTTGGAGACACACTCATATGCCAATGGGGTTTGATCCAGCAACTTCATCTCAGCACCATCACAACTACCCAGCTGGCGATGCGGGTGGCCCCAAGGTGGTTAATCTGGTGATACTTTGAAATTGTTTTCTTTAGAAAATCACTAAAAAACATCAGTACATTATAATTTAGAAATATGTAATAAAATACATAAAATATGATAAAAGCAAACAATATAAAATAAAAATTGATAATATCACTTAAAAAACACTAATATCATCACATTTTCAAAATAAGTCATTGTTTTTAATACATTGTAATTTTTTAGATTATATCATGTATTGCAATTATCACGATAAACTCTTGATATTTTAGGAATACCGCCATATAATTTGTTTGATATGCTTTGTGCATCGAAACATCTTCATATGGTAGCAAGGTTAAAATGACCAACACCAAATTTGGCACACACAGCAACGTCCTTCAACCAAATTTCTAAGTTAGAACATGTCCAAGTACTTCAAAGTCTAATCTTGTCAATTCAGAGAACAGTTTCTTTGATTTGTATAGAAGCAAGGTCATTTTTGGATTGAGCAAATAGGTAAAGGATTAAGACAATTTTTTCATGTTTTCTCCCTAGGGCTTTTGATGCGCAATCAAGTTGTTTTCTCCCGTACCTACGTACACTCTCTTGGCAGTGTAAAACTCTGGGGTTACCCGTTGTCCCTACGAGTGTCAAAGGGTTGGGTTTGGTTTGGACTCAGGTGAAACCAGATTTTCGAGTATGGTATGGGTCTGGACTCAAGTCTAATTGGGTCTACTATAAGATAAATCATACCCAGACCCGATAAAAACTACATGAACTAGACCCGGTAAAATAAAATTTTTTATCATTTTTACATTGACAAATTGTGGGTCTTAATCGGAACTCGGGTCGGGCTCAGGTCTGGTATAAAATTTCACAAACTATACCTGGGTCTATGTATTAATCAGGTCTGGACCCGGGTTTTAATCGGGTTTTCTTATTTATCACCATACCCGAACTCTATAGGGTATGGTCCGGGTCGGGTCCTGGTAAACGAAGCCCGTGGACACCCCTACTTGCCCCCAGGGAGTCTCCACGTTCCTTCAAGTCCTTTTACATCTCTATTTTATGAATTTGGTGCAAAAATTTATCATTGTTGAATGGTGATGATGTGCAGGGACCTAAGGGTTTTACCAACAGGAGGCCAGCCAATGTACCGTGGTATTTTTTTTTTTTTGACGGGGGATTATTTGAAAAAAAAAACTACAAAAATATAAAAAAAGAATTCGCACTATTTAAATTGATGTTTTAGAATAGGTATATTGCTTTTTCTTGAAGAAACTGACGCCACATTCATTATCACGTCCACAAGAAGTGATTACTCTTTTGTTGTATTTATGCATAAATCTATCGATCCCCTTAGTTACTCTCATGCGCAGATATATCAGCATTCATTTGTTTTACTTGTTTTAATACAGAGGGTCACAAACTCGTGTGCGTGAGCATTCACATGAGCTCTTCTTTTCTTTTCTTTTTCTTTCTTTTCTTTTTTCTATTTGACTCGTATCTCCCATAAGCATCCAGTTGGTAAAAACCTCTCAGGTTCTCCTTAGACCTGATACTACACCCAGCTTCAATCTTGTGGCAAGGGATACCTCCCCTAGGTTTTCAATTGTGATCATCACATGCCATGTGACCAGGGGCGTAGCTAGGATTCATGTGGGGGGGGGGCAAACAGGGGTGTAGCAAAAAAAATTTATTTGTGCGATAGTCGGGGGTTCGGGGGCAGCAGCCCCAAAAAAAAAAATTTAGATAAAATAAAAAATGGCTACAATTATTAATAAAAATCTATTTCATATGGACAAATCAAACTATTTGCTGCAGTCAGGGCTGGGCTAGGACTGGGCTGGGCTACAAAAATGGATAAAAATCTATTTCATATGGAATCAGGGTTGGGCTAGGACTGGGCTTTAAAAAAAAAAAAATTAACTGTTTCGGGAGGCAGGACTGGGCTACAGCAAAGTCCTGCCCCCCTTAGCTACGCCTTTGCATGTGACGAACCATGGTTGCCCTAACCAACTGGGGCGCCAGTAGGAGGTCACCTTGTGTTGGGGCGTTGCAGGTTCAAAACCCGATGGTATAATTGTATAACTGGTAGGAGTCTGCTTAACCCTAGTTTGCCTTTCCAAAAAAAAAAAAAAAGAACCATGGTTGTCCCTACACAGGAAGGTAGAGAGACCTTTTGGGTATTGTCATATGGAATTTCTCTATTAGGTGTTCACACCTATATCAACTTCAAATTATAATATTTGAACTCTATGAGGAAGGCCGTTTTTTTATCAGTTATGAGGAAAAAATACCTTGAGGCTAAAGTGACGAAAAACTCCAGGTGCTGCCCCGCGACCACCTTGGCTTATCTGGCCCACCTCTAAAAGCTACGGACACAGCCGTATGCCAGTGGGTTTTGAAATGAAAATCCATTTTCAAAACCCTACCAAAGGAAATAGAATAACACACTAATTAATTGAGAAAAAGCTTTACATAATTTCAAATAAACCTATAAAAAACAGGGTAACTTACGTTAGGTACCTGACCTATGGTGATTTTACACTTAGCCACGTTAGGTTTCTAATACAAACTCTTCATTTTTCTCAAAGATTGCTGAGATTGCCCAACTCTAGTAAAATCTTGACAATAACAGTTGTAACATTTTTCTTTAAGGCCCGTTTGCGTGCTGCACAAAAGGTGCTCTTTTCGTGGGAATTCATGCATTCCCATGAGTTTCTACGGGGCCCACTATATCAACGCAAACAGTGGCTCTTCTTTCCCCATGGAAAGAGGAGCCCATTTCCCCCCGCCCCTTCAGTGGAAATAGGCTCTGTGCAGATTGCATCTGGGAGCCTCCTTCTGCAGCTCGCCCTTAAAATGGCGGGCGAGAGTAGGGATGTAAACGGTTTGGATTTGGGTCTAATCTAGGCATTACTAAGTCTGACTTAATCGGGTATATAGTCAGATGCAAAAAGATAAAACAAAACTCGGATCCGGCTAGCTTAAACCCGGCATTTTCACTTAACCAGGTGGGGTTTTTAGTCAAAAATTGGGTTTTAGTCAGATTTGGGTTTGAATGCAAAACTTAATACCAAACCCAGATCTGATTATTAATGGGATACAAATTTGACAAACAAACCTGCTTGTTGGACTCAGATTCGGGTCAGGAATCAGGTTGCGCCCGAATTCCACACACACACACACAGAGAGAGAGAGAGAGAGAGTGTAAGACCCGCAATTTTTCAGAAAATATCTGAATAAAATTCATGAGGCATTTACCGGTAATAATAGCATTTCTTCTCAGAATGCGAAACAAATCAATTCCTGCGAGCCAGTTATACTTAGGATATTCGTCGAATTGCGAATATATGCTCAAATACTCGGGAAGCCATAACTTCCTAACTAAACGAAATCAATAGATTCGTACGAGCCAACTTTTTTAGTTACGTCAATACGAAGAAAATGGCGTACTCAGAATTTTTCGGAAAAAATCGCCGGAAACCCGAAATTCTTGCGGGACCCACGGAAATATTGGTGGGACCCACAGAAATATTCCTCAGAAAATATCTGGTGGGACCCACAAAAATATCCCATGGAATATCCAAGTGGGCCCCACACCAAGGAACCTCTTGGAATTAAAAAGAAGCCAAGGGGGTAGTTTGGGCATGAAAAAACCCAAGAGGAGGTGGGCTTGGGCTATAAATAGCCCTCCCCACTCTCTCTCTTCTCATAAAAATCGACCCCCTCTCTCTCTTGCCTTCTCTCTCTCTCCTAAACCTCCCCTACCTAGCCTAGCCCACCTGAGCCCACCTGACCTGGTCTGAGCCTGCCTGACTTAGCCTGAGCCTGCCTGACCTGGTCCTAACCCACCTGACCTGGGTCTGAACCCACTTGACCTGGTCCAAACCCAGTTGACTTGACTTGAACCTAGTTGGGTTTAAAGTCAAAGTCAAAGTCCTTTTTGGTCCAGATTCCGGTTTGGATTTCTGAACCCAGACTTAGCCTACTTGAGCTGAGTTCGAACCTGCTGAACCCAGTTGACTTGGATCGAACCCTGTTTGGTTCAAACCACTTAGGTTGAGTAGCTTGACCTGCTCTACCTCTTTCTCAACTAAGTCAGCTTCATCTGACTTAGTCTGACCTCTCGAAGGAAGGCTCGAAGCCAAAGAAGCAACCCGGAGCCGTTTCTTCCACGATTTGAAGTAAGTTCGCTTCGTTGATCCATCTCTCTCAAGTATTTGATTGTTTGTATATAGAATATACTTTCTGAAGTAGTATCTTGCTTTAGTTCTTGGTTGAGCCCTCTAGGACGCTTCGGTGTTCACGCGCTCGCCTCGTAACTATCGTCGGATATATATGTTCGAATGCGCAGTATATGCGTTCTTCAAAAATAGTATCTCATCCTAGTTCTTGGTTGAGCCCTCTAGGACACTTCGGTGTTCACTCGCTCGCCTCGTAACTATCGTTGGATACAGATCTAGGTGTATATCTGCTGATTCTGCCGACGCGTCTTATATCGCACAGGCTATGTAATTTACCTTTGCCGTCGCGTCGTATGATGTCAAGGCTCCCTGCTTTCCGCACTTCCGATTACTGCACTTCCGATTATGCATTTACTTACGCCGTCGCGTCGAACGATGCCAAGGCTCCTGCTTTCTGCAATGTCTTTACTTACGCCGTCGCGTCGAACGATGCCAAGGCTTCTGCTTTGTTATATATGTAGAATATTTCGTTCAGTTACACACCCTGAACAATAGTATATGCATTTCTTTACGCCGCCGCTGTATAAAGCACAGGCTTCTGCTTATACTACATATATAGCGCATAAATGAGCGTTCAAATGGAGATCAACTCCAAATCGCCCATGCGATTCCTTGACCGCTCCTCGTTCAAGATTCTGCTTGACGAATGAAGCCCCTATTGGAAAGGCTTCGGTTTTTAGCAAAATGCTCTTTACGTAATGACTAAGTCAATTTCGTATGGCCTGGCTATGGCCAAGGGTTCCTGCAACCTTGATGGATGCAAAGTACACACAACGGTGCGCATCCATTTCCCGAATTAAGCGTGGCGATTTCCTACCAAAGAGGGGAGATGCCGCTGAAATGGATAAAAGAAACGCACGCTTTCTCCGTAAAAGAGAGGAAGTGCTGCTGAAATTTCTGAAGAAGCTATGAATAGCTCAGAAAGAACGTAGCAGGATACTCTGACATATAGCAGAGTGCTACCCAGTTCATGGTTTGCCCTCTACAACGTAGAAGGGTTCGTCGCACCACTGCCGGTAGAGCAGGGGAGGTGCTGACGAAATGGTTGGCAGAAGAGCTGCTGGAACCAATGGAACGGCATAATGATGTCCGTTGATAGAACGATGCCAGATCGGCTCGTATCCTTGTGCCTGCAAGGGCACCTTGCTCGTAAGGGCCGCTGAGCCGGAGTAGAGGTTGCGCCTTGGCTAGGTTTGGACTCGTTGCGTAAAAATACGCCGAGTAGCCGATCTATTTAGATCGAGTCATATGCATGCTCATTGAGAACGGTTACACAACCAGACTCGTAAGGGCCGAAGAGCCAGAGTGTGTTGTTTCCACCCAAAGAGGTGTGATGCTCGTGGTGGCCGAAGTGCCAAAGAGCGGTGTTCTGCATGCATATGAATAAGACTTAAGGTCGCACATACCCCGCGGTTGAAGATCGTGTTAGGGGTACCCCCTCAGTAATGACTGTGTTGGGGAAGACTGAATGGGGTCGGGTACATACTCCCGTAGTCCTGAAAGCACGGGCTGCCTAAATGGCATGCAGATTCTGTCCAAGTAATTGTAAGACTGGCAGACCCCTTCAGGAATTATACTCACTGTGGAATGACAGTGATGGTACAGCCTTGAGTGACATGTATTTTACTTTGGACCTGATAGAGTCCACGATGGCCTCAGTCACTCATGGGTTTTGGGGTCGTGGTTATCCTTAAGATCTAAGGATTGAACCCAACTACTGCAAGTAGAGGATGCATCCGAATATGGGCCTAGTAGGATTCTCCCAGTTGAAACACACTGCCCTACTATGGATAGGGTCAACAGGCCTCTGGGGTATCTAAAATACATAGAATAATCAACCCCCAGAACGTCGCGTTGATGCCCGGACAATAGCTCTACCTGCGTACCAAAGGCGGGAGCGGTTAATCATCGAAACAATGCATTAGCTTAGGTACAGCGATGCTTTGAATGTATGAGTGGATGACGTGTTGAGTCAGTCCTGCATAACCTTTGTGAAGGTGTCATGTTCGGTATACTACTGGACCGACTGGGCAAAGACCCGTGTTGTATCCGCACGACTAAGCGAAACTCGAGGAGTTGTCCTTAGATGCGTGGGATACGGATGTGCCAAGTATGAAGACTTGAGCTAGACATCACTTTGAGACCCGGAAGAGGTCATGGCTAAGTCGTGGAGACTTATGCGGCTATTCAAATCACAGCCCTGAAAAGGCTTGCTCTAAGTCATGAAGACTCGAGCGGATGTTCAACTCATAGCCCTGAGGAGGCTCTTGCGATATACGCTAAGTCTTGGAGGCTTGAGCGTCGTTATTGCGCATTGCGACCCTGAGTGGTCATTATTGTATTTGAGTTGAATGGATGTATGACTGCATACTTACCAGACCATCAGTGGTTCTGACCCCGTTTTATGGGGATTTCAGGTGTTGGACCTGCGTGGCGATATGCGGAGCAAGGCGGCATCGAGTTCCAGGGTTTCTCTAGACAGAGTTGTACTGCTTCCTTTTATTGAACCTACATTGCTTTTCTAAGCAGTAGTGTTGTAATAAACATGAGTTTTCGATAAAATGGAACACCTTGGTGGTCAATGAATTGCTTGGCCACATACCTGCAACGTGCTCGGAGTTTTCTAAAACCGACGACTCATTATCGTCTTATTCCGCTGCTAAAAGCTTTTCTAAGTTCCGCTGCAAAGAAAAAAAAAAAAAAAAGAAATCCATGAAAATTTTAACTTAGCTTTGTTTTGGAAATCCGGGGCGTTACAGAATTGGTATCAGAGCATGTGTCTGAGAAACCTGGTTCAAGATCCGTCATGGTCCCGATATCGCACTGTAAGTATATGTTTTTATACTTTTGTTCTGATCTGGGTGCATCTTTGTATAGATGGCAACTCATGACTCGCATGGATATTGCTATCGCTGCAAGGTCATGCACGATGAGTGGATATGCCCGTATGAAGTCCAAGACTGCCAATATTGTGGCGAAGATGGGCATTCCGCCAACGAATGCCAAAGGAAATATACCGCCGATATGGGTCGGCGGGCTTCAAAGGGTCTCAGGGATGAGACTTCGCGTGTCAGTGGACCGCATCACTCTAGTGTTGGGAGCAACCATACCCTAACATCTTTTGATGAATTACCAAGGCTGAGGAATTTTGATTTGAACTTCCCTGCGGAGGTCTATCACTCGCCAAGCTACCATCCGGCATCACATACGCCGAGCTTAAATGGCAGGAACAAAAGAGGGGATTCTTTCTGTTCGCCAATCATTATTCCAGACTCCCAGAGTCTTGATCTTGCTGACTGGGAAAGTGGACTGGAGTCTCTCATATATCCCCAGTATTCGCTTGCTAGTGCGGAAGTGCCGCCCAAGCCAAAGCTAGTAGTGCCTGCACCAAGGCCATGTGGCAATAGATGGACCTTTTGGAGTTCGTCTTCATCAAAGAAATCCAAGTCTTAAAGAGACTGGTGATGTTTTGGAGTCAATAGACTCATGTATATAGTTTCTCAACGCCTAAAGTCTGCCAGTGCGGCATGACGTTTTGTTTAAGGCGATGCTTGTGTAAATGTGATGTATATTAAGTAAATAAGGCTTTTACTTCCTCATATACATCGAGAAACTAAAAACAAGTGCTTGTGTGTGCATAGATAAATGGCTCCTACGACGAGGAGAACCATACCAAGCGAGGAGTCTCATACGCAAGGATTCCTGTTGGAGACACTCAACAACCTGGTTACCGCCATCCGTGAAACGAGGCCAGAACCAGTCGCACCACGAAACGAGCACCTGGGAGGAGTGACTTATGAGAAGTTCCTCAAGCTTGACCCGCCAGTTTTCATTGGCAGAGCCGATCCTGAGCTCGCGGAGAGTTGGATCGAAGAGACAGAACGTGCCTTCTCAGTACTGGGAGTACCAGAAGAGAAGAAGACCAACTTTGGCACGTATCGATTAAAAGATAATGCACGGAAGTGGTGGGATACCACTAAACTTATCCAGTTCTCACAAGTCGAAGTCATTCCTTGGACTGACTTTCGGAGGACTTTTATGAATAACTACTTCCCGTTGCATTCCAGAAACAAGAAAAAGATGGAGTTTCTGGAGTTGGAACAGGGCGGTATGAGTCTAATGGACTATACCACCAAATTTCAGAATCTAGAGCGCTACTGCTCTCGATTGTTCGAAACAGACCAAGAAAGGGCCGACAAATATGTGAATGGTCTGCGCGAAGGGCTGTGATCTCGAGTGATAACAAGCATGCCTTCGACTTTTCAGGCTGCGGTAGCAGCAGCTTCAAAAATCCAAGAGGACTGGGCACGATCTAAAGTAATGGTAGCAAAGAAGCCCATAGTGAATGGTGGGAATCGTAAAAGGACGTTCCCAAGTGGCCAGGGTTCACGACAACCCTTTCAAAAGAAGAAGTTCCAAGGAGGGAGCAACACTCAGCAAGTCGTAAGGCCAAGACAGAACCCAACTCCGAATGGTCAGCAGTCCAACTTCAGCTGTCCAAGGTGTCGTATGAACCACCCCGGAAAGCCATGTCCTCGTGACATTGGTGGGTGCTTGTATTGTGGCAAGATGGGCCACTTTATAAGGGATTGCGCCAAGAAGGCTGCAGATGAACAGAGGGGTAATGCCGGATCTGCCGGATCCTCTCGACCAGCACCACAACGTTCTCAGTTTCCACGACCTCCACCTAGAATAGAACAAAGGCCTGCTGCAGGTCGTGTATATGCTGTAACGACTGAACAAGTCGAAAATGGTGACCTGATTGAAGGCACCGTACCTGTTAATGGACATGCAGCTTACGTCTTGTTTGATTGTGGTGCTACTCATACGTTTATCTCTGACGATTTCACCGAACAACTCCACGCTTCGGTGCAACCGATTGATAAAATGATCGAAGTATATAACCCGTTGGGTTCACGCACCAAATGTATCCGGTGTGTGAAAAATTTGGATATTGAGATAGCAGGGCAACACTTGCCTACTGACGCCATCCTGATCGATATGATACAGTACGATGTCATTCTGGGAATGAATTGGTTGGCTCAGAATAATGCCAAGATTCTGTGCCGCGAGGGCAGAGTGATTCTATCTCGACCCGGATTGCCTAAGATGGAGTACCGATTATCCAAACCAGTTCCACAGAAAAGGCTCATATCAGCACTTAAGGTACAAAAATACCTTAGGAAGGGTTGTGTGGCCTTCCTGTTGAGTCTCTCGGTGAAAAAATCCAATGACCAAACCCTTGAGAGTTTGGAAGTGGTGCGGGAGTTTCCCGATGTGTTTCCTGAGGAATTGCCAGGACTTCCGCCACTTCGTGAGGTTGAATTTGGAATTCAATCCTTACCTGGAACAGCGCCGATATCCAAAGCCTCGTATCGAATGGCGCCAGCTGAACTCAGTGAGTTGAAGTGTCAGTTGGAAGAACTGATGGAACAAGGGTTCATCCGTCCTAGTGTGTCACCGTGGGGAGCCCCGGTACTGTTTGTAAAGAAGAAGGATGGATCCCTTCGGTTATGCATCGATTATCGGATGCTTAACCAGGCAACTGTTAAAAATAAGTACCCGTTGCCTCGGATTGAGGACTTATTCGATCAACTCAGAACAGTGAGGGTGTTCTCCAAGATCGACCTCAGGTCTGGGTACCATCAGCTCAGAGTAAAGGAAGAGGATATACCCAAGACTGCCTTCAGAACGAGATACGGCCATTATGAGTTCGTAGTAATGCCCTTCGGACTCACTAATGCGCCTGCTGCCTTTATGGATCTAATGAATCGGATATTCAGACCATATTTAGATAGCTTTGTCATCGTCTTTATTGATGACATTCTCGTATATTCTGAGAACAAGGAACAACACGTGGAGCACTTGAAAATCGTCTTGAAAACCCTTCAAGATAACCAACTCTATGCTAAGTTTTCAAAATGTGAATTCTGGCTAGATAAAGTGATGTTCCTTGGTCATGTGATCTCGAAAGATGGAATCGCAGTAGATCCTGCGAAGGTGGAAGCTGTGATGGACTGGAAGCAGCCAGAAAATATCACTGAGGTCCGTAGCTTCCTTGGACTTGCCGGATATTATCGGAAGTTCATACAAGACTTCTCCCGAATCGCCGTACCAATGACGAAATTGCTGAAAAAGGGAGTCAAGTTTGAATGGACTGACCAGTGTAAGGAGTGCTTTGAGGTTCTCAAACAGAGGCTTACCACTGCCCCTGTCCTTACCTTACCTTCTGGTCAGGGAGGCTTCATGGCATATACCGATGCCTCAGGAACAGGTCTGGGTTGTGTGTTGATGCAGCATGGCAAAGTAATCGCCTATGCATCACGACAGTTGAGGGTCCATGAGAAAAACTATCCAACCCACGACTTGGAGCTTGCTGCGGTAGTGTTCGCGCTTAAAATCTGGCGACACTACCTGTATGGAGAGAAATTTGAGGTCATGTCGGACCATAAAAGCCTAAAATACCTCTTTTCTCAAAAAGAACTCAATATGCGGCAACGGCGATGGCTGGAATTCCTCAAAGACTATGAATTCACGCTTTCCTATCACCCTGGAAAGGCGAATGTTGTAGCAGATGCCCTTAGTCGCAAGACTGTTGGCACTCTGGCCAGCCTAACCGGACAATGGAAGTTGATGGAGGATTTCGTCAAGTGGAAGCCATTTTTGGCTGATTCTGGTAGAATCCAAATGTCATGTTTGACGATCCACATTGAGTTCCTCGATCGCATCGTAGCCGAACAGTTCAAGGATCCCCAGTACTTGGAATTAAAAGCTCGTGCTGAAAAAGATGATACTTTCTTCCATTTGAAAGAAGATGGAGGAATATGGATGGAAGAAAGGATTTGGGTTCCAAATAACCCTGAGCTAAGACAGGAAGTACTCCAGGAGGCCCATAGTAGCAAATATACTATCCACCCTGGGGGTACGAAGATGTTCCGAGATTTGCAGAGAAAGTACTGGTGGAAGGGTATGAAGCGTGATGTGGCTACGTTTGTCTCGAAGTGTTTGATCTGCCAGCAAGTTAAGATCGAACATCAGCGCCCTGGTGGAAAGATGCAACGGATCGAGATTCCAGAATGGAAATGGGAAGGCATTACGATGGATTTCATCGTTGGATTGCCTCGATCCAAGAGACAACATGACTCAATATGGGTGATCGTGGACAGACTTACCAAGTCTGCTCATTTTCTGTCAATCAACACTCGATACTCAACTGAACGATTGGCGGAGATCTACATTCGGGAAATCGTTAGACTCCATGGAGTGCCGATTTCGATCATATCTGATCGTGACCCGAAGTTCACCTCTCACTTTTGGGAGCAGCTTCAGAGAGCCCTGGGGACGAAACTCAAGTTCAGTACAGCATTCCATCCCCAAACAGATGGGCAATCAGAACGAACCATACAGACTCTTGAAGATATGCTCAGAGCCTGTATGCTGGAATGGAAAGGTGATTGGGATTCCCACCTAGCGTTGGCTGAATTTGCTTATAATAATAGCCACCACGCTAGCATTGGGATGGCGCCGTATGAAGCCTTGTATGGACGACCCTGTAGATCACCGATCCATTGGGGGGAAGTGGGTGAGCGAACCTTGGACTCGCCCATTGTGTTGCAGCATTATACTGAGCAAGTCCACATGATCAGAAAGAAGCTACTGACTGCTCAGAGTCGACAGAAGAGCTACGCCGATCAGCGGCGTAGGGAACTCACTTTTGCGGTTGGAGATAAAGTTTTTATCAAGGTCTCTCCAACCAAGAGTGTGTTTCGTTTTGGAAAGAAGGGGAAGCTCAGCCCCAGATTCGTTGGTCCCTTCGAAGTTTTGAGCCGGATCGGAGAGACTGCCTACCGAGTAGCATTGCCACCACAATACGCGCAAATACATGATGTATTTCACGTATCAATGCTTAGAAAGTACGTTCATGATCCTTCTCACGTTATTCAACATGAAGACATTGACATCCGAGAAGATATGACGGTAGAAGAAAGGCCAGTAGAGATCATGGACCGACGGGAGCAAGTGCTAAGAACGAAGGTCATTCCACTTGTTAAAGTGAGGTGGCAGCATCATGGAATCGATGATTGCACTTGGGAGCCCGAATCGGATATGCGGGATAAATATCCTGAACTCTTCACCTTGTACTCTTAGCTGAACTTCGCGGACGAAATTCCTTTAAGGGGGTAATGATGTAAGACCCGCAATTTTTCAGAAAATATCTAAATAAAATTCATGAGGCATTTACCGGTAATAATAGCATTTCTTCTCAGAATGCGAAACGAATCAATTCCTGCGAGCCAGTTATACTTAGGATATTCGTCGAATTGCGAATATATGCTCAAATACTCGGGAAGCCATAACTTCCTAACTAAACGAAATCAATAGATTCGTACGAGCCAACTTTCTTAGTTACGTCAATACGAAGAAAATGGCGTACTCAGAATTTTTCGGAAAAAATCGCCGGAAACCCGAAATTCTTGCGGGACCCACGGAAATATTGGTGGGACCCACAGAAATATTCCTCAGAAAATATCTGGTGGGACCCACAAAAATATCCCATGGAATATCCAAGTGGGCCCCACACCAAGGAACCTCTTGAAATTAAAAAGAAGCCAAGGGGGTAGTTTGGGCATGGAAAAACCCAAGAGGAGGTGGGCTTGGGCTATAAATAGCCCTCCCCACTCTCTCTCTTCTCATAAAAATCGACCCCCTCTCTCTCTTGCCTTCTCTCTCTCTCCTAAACCTCCCCTACCTAGCCTAGCCCACCTGAGCCCACCTGACCTGGTCTGAGCCTGCCTGACTTAGCCTGAGCCTGCCTGACCTGGTCCTAACCCACCTGACCTGGGTCTGAACCCACTTGACCTGGTCCAAACCCAGTTGACTTGACTTGAACCTAGTTGGGTTTAAAGTCAAAGTCAAAGTCCTTTTTGGTCCAGATTCCGGTTTGGATTTCTGAACCCAGACTTAGCCTACTTGAGCTGAGTTCGAACCTGCTGAACCCAGTTGACTTGGATCGAACCCTGTTTGGTTCAAACCACTTAGGTTGAGTAGCTTGACCTGCTCTACCTCTTTCTCAACTAAGTCAGCTTCATCTGACTTAGTCTGACCTCTCGAAGGAAGGCTCAAAGCCAAAGAAGCAACCCGGAGCCGTTTCTTCCACGATTTGAAGTAAGTTCGCTTCGTTGATCCATCTCTCTCAAGTATTTGATTGTTTGTATATAGAATATACTTTCTGAAGTAGTATCTTGCTTTAGTTCTTGGTTGAGCCCTCTAGGACGCTTCGGTGTTCACGCGCTCGCCTCGTAACTATCGTCGGATATATATGTTCGAATGCGCAGTATATGCGTTCTTCAAAAATAGTATCTCATCCTAGTTCTTGGTTGAGCCCTCTAGGACACTTCGGTGTTCACTCGCTCGCCTCGTAACTATCGTTGGATACAGATCTAGGTGTATATCTGCTGATTCTGCCGACGCGTCTTATATCGCACAGGCTATGTAATTTACCTTTGCCGTCGCGTCGTATGATGCCAAGGCTCCCTGCTTTCCGCACTTCCGATTACTGCACTTCCGATTATGCATTTACTTACGCCGTCGCGTCGAACGATGCCAAGGCTCCTGCTTTCTGCAATGTCTTTACTTACGCCATCGCGTCGAACGATGCCAAGGCTTCTGCTTTGTTATATATGTAGAATATTTCGTTCAGTTACACACCCTGAACAATAGTATATGCATTTCTTTACGCCGCCGCTGTATAAAGCACAGGCTTCTGCTTATACTACATATATAGCGCATAAATGAGCGTTCAAATGGAGATCAACTCCAAATCGCCCATGCGATTCCTTGACCGCTCCTCGTTCAAGATTCTGCTTGACGAATGAAGCCCCTATTGGAAAGGCTTCGGTTTTTAGCAAAATGCTCTTTACGTAATGACTAAGTCAATTTCGTATGGCCTGGCTATGGCCAAGGGTTCCTGCAACCTTGATGGATGCAAAGTACACACAACGGTGCGCATCCATTTCCCGAATTAAGCGTGGCGATTTCCTACCAAAGAGGGGAGATGCCGCTGAAATGGATAAAAGAAACACACGCTTTCTCCGTAAAAGAGAGGAAGTGCTGCTGAAATTTCTGAAGAAGCTATGAATAGCTCAGAAAGAACGTAGCAGGATACTCTGACATATAGCAGAGTGCTACCCAGTTCATGGTTTGCCCTCTACAACGTAGAAGGGTTCGTCGCACCACTGCCGGTAGAGCAGGGGAGGTGCTGACGAAATGGTTGGCAGAAGAGCTGCCGGAACCAATGGAACGGCATAATGATGTCCGTTGATAGAACGATGCCAGATCGGCTCGTATCCTTGTGCCTGCAAGGGCACCTTGCTCGTAAGGGCCGCTGAGCCGGAGTAGAGGTTGCGCCTTGGCTAGGTTTGGACTCGTTGCGTAAAAATACGCCGAGTAGCCGATCTATTTAGATCGAGTCATATGCATGCTCATTGAGAACGGTTACACAACCAGACTCGTAAGGGCCGAAGAGCCAGAGTGTGTTGTTTCCACCCAAAGAGGTGTGATGCTCGTGGTGGCCGAAGTGCCAAAGAGCGGTGTTCTGCATGCATATGAATAAGACTTAAGGTCGCACATACCCCGCGGTTGAAGATCGTGTTAGGGGTACCCCCTCAGTAATGACTGTGTTGGGGAAGACTGAATGGGGTCGGGTACATACTCCCGTAGTGCTGAAAGCACGGGCTGCCTAAATGGCATGCAGATTCTGTCCAAGTAATTGTAAGACTGGCAGACCCCTTCAGGAATTATGCTCACTGTGGAATGACAGTGATGATACAGCCTTGAGTGACATGTATTTTACTTTGGACCTGATAGAGTCCACGATGGCCTCAGTCACTCATGGGTTTTGGGGTCGTGGTTATCCTTAAGATCTAAGGATTGAACCCAACTACTGCAAGTAGAGGATGCATCCGAATATGGGCCTAGTAGGATTCTCCCAGTTGAAACACACTGCCCTACTATGGATAGGGTCAACAGGCCTCTGGGGTATCTAAAATACATAGAATAATCAACCCCCAGAACGTCGCGTTGATGCCCGGACAATAGCTCTACCTGCGTACCAAAGGCGGGAGCGGTTAATTATCGAAACAATGCATTAGCTTAGGTACAGCGATGCTTTGAATGTATGAGTGGATGACGTGTTGAGTCAGTCCTGCATAACCTTTGTGAAGGTGTCATGTTCGGTATACTACTGGACCGACTGGGCAAAGACCCGTGTTGTATCCGCACGACTAAGCGAAACTCGAGGAGTTGTCCTTAGATGCGTGGGATACGGATGTGCCAAGTATGAAGACTTGAGCTAGACATCACTTTGAGACCCGGAAGAGGTCATGGCTAAGTCGTGGAGACTTATGCGGCTATTCAAATCACAGCCCTGAAAAGGCTTGCTCTAAGTCATGAAGACTCGAGCGGATGTTCAACTCATAGCCCTGAGGAGGCTCTTGCGATATACGCTAAGTCTTGGAGGCTTGAGCGTCGTTATTGCGCATTGCGACCCTGAGTGGTCATTATTGTATTTGAGTTGAATGGATGTATGACTGCATACTTACCAGACCATCAGTGGTTCTGACCCCGTTTTATGGGGATTTCAGGTGTTGGACCTGCGTGACGATATGCGGAGCAAGGCGGCATCGAGTTCCAGGGTTTCTCTAGACAGAGTTGTACTGCTTCCTTTTATTGAACCTACATTGCTTTTCTAAGCAGTAGTGTTGTAATAAACATGAGTTTTCGATAAAATGGAACACCTTGGTGGTCAATGAATTGCTTGGCCACATACCTGCAACGTGCTCGGAGTTTTCTAAAACCGACGACTCATTATCGTCTTATTCCGCTGCTAAAAGCTTTTCTAAGTTCCGCTGCAAAGAAAAAAAAAAAAAAAAAGAAATCCATGAAAATTTTAACTTAGCTTTGTTTTGGAAATCCGGGGCGTTACAGAGAGAGAGAGAGAGAGAGTAAACAACCAAGGAGGATAAATCTGCAATTTTGCATTGCAATTGGATGCTAACATTAGGGATGCACACGAGCCGAGCATGGGTCATTCAAACTCGTCTCGGCTCAAAATGTTTATGTCCAAGCTTGAAGCCGAGCATGAGTGCATTGTTCAGACTTGGCTCCGTTTCAAGCCGAGCCGAGCCAAGCTTCAAGGCATTCTAAAAAGTCATTTTGGAGAAGGCATGATTCGAACCCTAACCTCTCTCAAGGTTTCACAAGCAACCCACCACTAAGCCAAAGCAGGTTTGAACTCAGCACAAAACCACCTTCCTACCCATTACAGTAACAATTCCTTGATTAATTTTGCAAACATATATATATACTTGCATCGGAGCCTTATCAAGCCTAGGAAGCCTTATTGAGCTTGGTAGGCTGATCAAGCTCAACTCATTTGCCCGTCTAAACCTTACAACTAGGGGTGGCAAAATCTGACCTGACCCACCAACCCGCTTCTTAGCCGGGTTAGAGTTTGGCTTAAACGGGTTCGTGTCATAAACGGGTCGACCCGCCTAACCCGTTTATTAAACGGATCATGTTCGTGTTAGGGGTATGCCAACCCGCCGACTCGTTTGACCCGTTTAATAAACGGGTTAGGCGGGTGGGTCAACCCGTTTACACGAACCCATCAACCTGCAACCCATTTAATAAATGGGTTCGTGTCGTAAAAGTATAATATGTATTTTTTTTTGTGTTTCTAATTGTGCTATTCGGGTTAGACAGGTTATTCGGATTACTCAGGTCGGTTATCATGTCTATGTTATCGGGTCGACCCGTTTAACAAACGGGTCGCCGTGTCGTGTAATTGTGTCGTGTCGACCTAACCCGTTTATTAAACGGGTTAACTGTGTTGTGTCGGGTTACCTGTTTAATAAATGGGTCGTGTTCATGTTTGCCATATCTGACCCGTTTAATAAACGGGTCTGTTGAGGTATTCTGACCCGCCAACCCGACCCACCAATCCACCGACCCGACCCAATTGCCACCCCTACTTACAATCATGTTCAAGCTCGGCTCATTTAAAGTATGGATGAGCTTTGGACCGAGCTTAACCGAGCCGAGCTCAAACCAGCTTGGTTAGTTGTACATCCCTAGCTAGCATAAGTGCAGAGTAATCAATGTGGCTATCTAACGAATTTCCCAAAAGGTGCGGGCTTTTCTTTGAACTTTGGAAACTTGAGGAAGCCAAACCTAAATTGGTCATTGGTTAGGGTGCCTATATACAAATTACCACTAAATAAAAAAGAAATTGACAATTGACAGGCTTACAAGAGCTCTTCTAAATTATGCAAATTTAGAAGTGGGATGGCCTTTTTCCTTGATGGTTCTTTGGCAAGGTTCTTTGTCGTATGAAATCATCTTTCCCTTGTTCCCTATGTGCTTTTGACATGGTGGATGCAAGGCTTCTAGAACGATTAGGTTAATCTATAATCTAAAGAGCCTAGACAGTCCTAAAGCGGAGCACCAAACTTTGTTCAGTCAGATAAAGAGTTACTCAAATTATCCAGGAAAAAGAATAGCATTTCAAAGGAACTTCAAGGTTGTGTAGTTTATCAATATCTAGTTATACAACTAGAACAACTTGTCCTTTTTTTTTATTTTCTTTAGATTAAATATGAGATGAATAAGATGCTGCAATCTTCACTTACTAAGAAGTGTCCAATTGTTTATTTGCCATGCTCATAAGGGCTCTACGCACCTGGCTAGGTCTGCTTATGCCTTCATGTTGGAGGAGGTCAAGAGTTCAAAACCGGGGTGGGGTGCGTATCCTTTACCGCAACGCCTAAGTCAAACTCATGGAGTTTTACATTGTGGACACTGACTCCAATCCTTGGTCAACATGCGACCTCTCGACCTGTAATGGGATGCCCAAATGCTGTCGGTGATTTTTTTATGCTAATCGAAAAAAAAATATTATTCGTCATTCAAACTTTGAAAAAGTGGACTTTTAAAAAATTGCAACAGGGTGATATGATTAATCAAGAGAGGTAAATCTCTTAGAACCAAAAGGCTGGATTCAATGCAAAAACATGCTTCATCCAGTCATAGTAAAAGGCAAGTGGGTTATTAAATATGCAGGCTGAGTGCACAACCAGTTATTGGTCAATACAAGTGAATTCAAACACATACACAAAAGACAGTTTTTCTTTTTGTTTAGATGATGAATGGAAACCCTCACCATCGAGAACCGAGTCACTTAATAGGCCCGCCTATCTGCAAAGTAAAACTCCAGGTTGAGGACACCACCACCGGGCCTAATTATGTCCCCCAACGGTGATAAAGCAATGGCAGCCCCATAAACCAGTGGGATTCGATCATGTGCCTTCGGCTTGACACGGGTTCTTTTATCCAGAGGATTAATTAGTAGTATCCATTGTATAGCAATTTACTACAACAACAACAACAACAACAACAACTACGCCTTCATCCCAAAACAATTGGGGTTGTATAGCAATTTACTGCACATCAAAAATCCCACAACTGGGGCAAGTGTGCTACTGCAGCACCATCCAACACAGGCAGCTTGAGTAGCATTTATTTCCTTCTTTGGTGAGGGACCTTTGCTCATTAGGTCAATTACCCCAAGCAGATGTGGATTTGAACCTAAGACCTTTGGGGGCAGCACATACAAACTCTGGAAGCTATGCTCCATACATGCAACAAAAGATGTCAACTGTTCACTGGCACTAGAGCTGGTAATGAAATGAGTCGCTCGTGGCTCTGCTCAGTTTGGCTTGCATAAATCTTGTTCGGACTCACCAAATGAGCTCGGCAAGCTGAGCTACGAGCAAACCCACATAGTCTAAGAGGCCCAAACTCAAAAAATGGGTTTTTTTGGCTCGACTCGGCTTGTCTAGGCTCGTTTAGATGAGATTATAGTTGTGCAGCATTTATGTATTGTAATGTTCAAAACAATATGGAAATTCTCAACTGGTTGGATGGGTCTGCTTGCATGCAAGAGGTCTTGATGTTCCATTTTCACAAACTCCCTTCTGAATAAAAATCTCAAGCTCCACTCATCTTGCACCAGGCTACACAAGCTGAGCTCAAATACCATGACCAGTTCATTTAGCTCGTTTACCAGCCCTTCAGAGAGAGAGAGAGAGAGAGAGGCAAAGTGAGGAATTTTTTCAGACTTTTAACAAGATTGATCTAGTGAATGGAGTACGACCCAGATCAAGGTTGGACCAGATAGCAACTTAGGGTTGTCAGCGGGTTGGATCTGGTACAGATCCAGGTGAGTCTGAACCCAGATCTGAGTTTGAGGTGTGGGTATCGGGATTGAACCTGGGTCCGGTCAGGTCCAACATAAGAAAAACTATACCCAGGTCCTATGAATAGTCCTGGTCTGACCCATATTGGAATCCCACTGAAGCATCATATGATACTGGCCGAGCACACCCCATTGAGAAACCCATTTAATTTCATATTCATAGCAGAGCTATCACCTTCATTATTTATCCAGCTTAGTCTAGGATCATTATTTGTCCAACGTGGCATCATAATTCTAATAATTGCTGGTCGTTCTCATCTCAAGTGTGTATTGAACAGGACAAGCTAGCGAAGACTTTGCTTGAGATTGTTGCCCCTCATGTTCAGTCCAACCTCATCACAATGACAACTAATTTAAGCTCATAGGTGACAAATCGAGACAAGCTGTTCTAGTAATTGAAAAAACATTTTATATTTTTGCATTATGAGTTTTTGTATGTTTTCCTCTAATTTTTTTTTATGACGAGGAACTTTCACCGAGAACTGCATCACTTAATGGGTTCACTCTCCTGCAAGGTAAAATTCTGGGCTGAGTTACAGACACCAAAGCCTTCACAGAACCCACCAATTAAAGACACCTATACACTCGGTGGAAGTGGAACCTGGACCAAAGGGTCAGCACCTTCTCCCGTATTTTTCTCCTTAATTAAACCATGCCAATGTGTACAGGGTGAGAATAAAAAAAAAAAGCCACCAATCCAGTGCCGCCACATGTGACAAACCATGTCAATGTACAAGGTGCCAAACTAGCAATAGAAGCATCTAAAATCAAGCCACCAATTGAATGTCACCATGGTTTTAAAACCCGGTCGGCTAGGTCAACTTGGTGACTCAGTCAGGTCATGTTAACTTTATATTTTATATAAAACATATAAATAGATGTATATACTATCTATATTTTATAGCATTTTACAAATATATTATATGATATATATATATATTCAGCCAAGTTTTATAAAAACCGAGTTTCACATGTTTTTTTTACCCTGGGTGATCCAGGCCGAGTCAACTGAGTAACCTAGTAAACTGTGAATGTTAGTCTGGTGGTATATTAGAATCATCAATGCAGTGAAATGTCATTCAAGTTTCAATAATGTACCAAAAAATAGGGCTATCTACGGAGTAAACAGAAAACCTCCATCAGATTTTGAAGCAAAAGCTTGATATCCTTACATGCGTCAGCATAGAGGGTTTGTTTTCCAAACTCTTGACTGATTCCAGAAACCATTTTACAATTAGAGCATTAAATATGATTTGTAAACAGTGCTGTTTGTGTATGTGCATGTCCCAGCACTTCAATGGATGGCTTAGTTCCAAAGAACCACTAGAATATGTTAATTGGAAATATGTGAACCCCAGTATGAACCAGGTAGTTTCAACTCTTTTTTTTTGCGTACCCGACTCTGCAGATGTGTTTGTCACTGTCTATTTGCTGAGAATCAACTGTTGGATTGTATATTCTCAACGGAAAAAATAAGTTTTTTGAATGCTCAAATACTTACACATAGATTTTCAAATATTAAAAGATCCTGCTTATCCGTCTTAATTGAACAATCCAAGTGCTGCTCCACATAAAACCAAGCATGTACATGATATCCGTACTATGAAATTTAAGGGAAAAAACTCATAAAAACACTGTTCATACTCCATTTCACATATTTCCATTTAGCATATTCGTGGCTCTAGTTTTAAAAATGTAATTTCATGATCATGAAATGATTTCCCATTCATAATCGGGTCTATATCATGGTTTCATCTCCATAAACATGTCATGTGGTTTCAGTCTCGTTGACACAACCAATAAGATTGCGAATATTAAGAATGAAAGGAAAGCAGCACTCACTCAATAACTACCTTCATCTTTGGCTTGCCATGTTCGTTACTTTGTTTTGCCTCCAAGAAAGATGGGGCATCCATTGGATTTTTTACATTTTCATTTATTTAGTTAATAATTTGCATTGCCTTGTTCACCTATTATTATTTTATATTTATTAGGCAGGGAAAATTTTGGTCCCAGTTGGAGACTGAGTTTGATTTAATGAAAAATGAAAAAAAAACTTCAAAAGCCTAATAGGCTATAGAGAGAGAGGTGGGGGAGGATCAAATAGACCCTGGTTTAATTTAAGTAATTAAGAGACAGCATGATCTAAGCTTAATCTAAATTTAGTGCTTAAATTAATCTATTCATGAACAACTGAATACTAATGTATTATTAAGTACTTATACCTACGGAATGAGTAGATTCATCCACCCAATAAGATACAGGTGAGATATTAAAGAAGTCACAAAGCAGCTCAAATGACGAAGATAAGGGACTAAAAGAAAAGAAGGGGGAAGAGGAAAGGTACAGAGCATTTCTAGCAAACGGATGATGATCACATGGCACTCATGTCGCGACATCACTTGGGTGGGGCCCCTTCCGGATCTTCGTCCTCATCCACAACTCGATTGCCTCTTTTCTCCATCCCACCACACTAAAAAACAAAAAACGTCAAAGAAAGAAAATTTAATAGAACTGTATCAAACTTGCCACCAATTTCTGTAAGTAACAAAAGCGCCCTCCCTAAAATGACCACCTTCCCCTCCCAAAGCTCAAAAAGTGAAAATCGCCACTAGACACAACAGAACAGACCAAACCCAACTCAATAGTAATTACTAGATTTCCATGCATCAAAGCCCACAGACCAACTTATCTTTGGATAGATATAAGGACTAGTCAACAGAGTCAGTAGATGACAGGACCTTGAGTTAACAGACTCAGATGGTCGGTCAATCTCATATCGGCGATCCCATGGACCCATTGAGCCACCAAGAATTAATAGATTCGGCTAGGTTGGTGCATGTTCCATATGCACCAGAAGCCACGGGTATCACATTCGACCATGAATTCCTTTGCAAGTCGAAGGGTTCACACGGCAAGTTCTCCTGGCCAACTGTTCCACCTAAAAACTCTCTGAAAATTGAAAACGAAGCATAGAGAAACAACCTAAACCCAAACCTATTGTGGTACTTTTCTCCACGTTTTCCAATACACCGAACCTTTACCCTGTTGTTAAGAAAGATGAGGCCAATTGAGTGTGGTCCCTCACAATTCCCCCTCTTCTAGAAAAGAGAGTCCCCCTCGTGTGTCCAAATCTCTCGTCTAATCTCCGTGGTCCACCACCACCACCACCACCATGGTGTACCAGTAGCACGCCACCAGGATCCACCGCCACCCTCTTCATGACCACAACCAGTGGTGCTATGCCTCCGGAGACCACCACCACTGATGCAGCCATGTCTTCAGGATCCACCACCACCACAACCAGTGGCTATGTTTGCAGAATCCACCACCTCCTCCGTTCCTACCATCAGATCCTAAACCTCCACTAACCACGGCCACCACCAGCAGCAGCAGCAGCAGCAGCACCAAGCGCGTAAACATGCCTTCAGAACCGAGCGCCGCCTCTTCGTCCTCCGGCACCCACCTCCACGACCTCCCAGACGCGATCCTCTCCATCATCTTCTCCCTCGTGACGGACACCCGCAGCCGCAACTCCATGTCGCTAGTCTGCCGGAAATGGGCGGTGGCGGAGCGCTCCTCCCGCACAACCCTCTCCTTCCGCGCCAACCTCTGCTACCTCTTTTACCACCCTTCCTCCTTTCGCTCCATCACCCACCTCGATCTCTCCCTCTGCTCCCCCTGGGGCCACCCTCTCCTCCCCCTCTCCGAGGAAGCCGACCTCCTCGCCCGCCTCCTCGCCCAGCACTTCCCCAACCTCGTCTCCCTCACACTCTACGCCCGCAACCCCACTACCCTCCAGATCCTCGCTCGCCACTTCCCCTCCCTCCTCTCCGTCAAGCTCGTCCGCTTCCACCAACGCACCCCTTCCCCTCTCGGCTCCGACCTCGAACCCCTCTTCGACAATTGCCCCTCCCTCGCCTCCCTGGACCTCTCCCATTTCTACTGCTGGACGGAGGACATCCCCTCGGCCCTCCTCGCCCACCCTGCTTCCGCGTCGGCGCTCACCCACCTGAACCTCCTCATCCTCTCCACCGATGGCTTCAAATCCCAGGAGCTCCAGATCATCTCCGCCGCCTGCCCTAACCTCCTCCACCTCCTCGCCTCCTGCCTCTTCGAGCCTCGCTACATCGACTACGTCGGCGACGATGCCCTGCTCGCAGTCGCCACCAATTGCCCCAAGCTCTGCTGCCTCCACCTCGCCGATGCGTCCTCCCTCTCCTCCCCGCGATCCGACCCCGACTCCCATGGGTTCTCGCAGGAGGACGCTGGGATCAGCGTCCGGACGCTCGAGGAGGTGTTCGCCGCCCTACCTGCTCTTGAGGACCTCACTCTGGACGTCTGCCACAACGTCAGGGGAACGGGCGGGGCACTGGAGGTGCTTGCTTCCAAGTGCCGGCGTCTCCGGACACTGAAGCTTGGGCAGTTTCATGGCATTTGCAGGGGTGATGGGCCTCGCCCAGACGGACTTGCAGTGTGCAGCAGCTTGGAGTCGCTCTGCATCAAGAACTCCGGCGATCTCACCGATTCTGGATTGCTCTTCATTGCCCATGGCTGCCCTCGCCTCTGGAAGCTCGATATCCAGGGGTGTCGGGGCGTCTCCGAGAGCGGCATCAGGAGGGCGGCTTACTGCCTCCGCAGAACTCTGGTTGATGTAAGGATATCGTGCTGCAAGCAGCTTGACGCAGCCACCTCGCTCCGAGCATTGGAGCCCGTACGCGATAGGCTACAACACCTGCACCTTGATTGTGTCTGGGGTGTGACCGAATCTGGGGAGATCGCAGGGAAGAACAACGGCCGCGATTTCGATCTGAATTTCTGCTCTGAGGCAAATGAAATCCATCGGTATAACAATGGAGGATTCCAGTATCACAATGATGGCTCCCTCACACATGAGGCCGATAGCCCCAGGAAGAAAAAGCGGAAGTACTGTTCTGATGGCAAGAGCAGCAACGGAGCAGGCAGAGAGTTCTGGTGCAAGACATGGCCTCGGCTGAGTTCATTGTCGTTGTGGATAGCGGTTGGCGAGCTCCTAACCCCGCTCGCTGAGGCAGGCCTGGAATGCTGCCCAGCACTAGAAGAGATAGAGATCAAGGTTGAGGGTGACTGCAGACTCTGCCCGAAGCTCACCAAGCCAGCATTCGGATTGCATTCGCTGGCCCGGTACCCTCGCCTCTCGAAGATGAACCTAGATTGCGGAGATGTGATTGGCTATGCTCTAAGCGCACCGGTCGGGCAGATGGATCTTACCCCGTGGGAGAGGTTTTACCTGAATGGGATTGGAGAACTGAACCTGAATGAGTTGGATTACTGGCCTCCCCAAGATACAGAAATGAACAGCAGGAGCCTAACGCTTCCGGCCGCTGGCCTGCTGTCGGAATGCTTCACTCTGAGGAAGCTCTTCATACACGGAACGGCTAATGAACATTTCGTGAAAATGCTGCTGAGGATCTCCAATCTCCGGGATGTGCAGCTCAGGGAGGATTACTACCCTGCACCAGAGAATGATATGAGCACTGAGATGAGAGTGGACTCATGCAGACGGTTTGAAGACGAGTTGAACCAGCGTCTAATCCCTGACTGAGCAATGCAGATTTGGTAAAAATAACAGAGGTGTCCACTTATCATCACAGTAGATGTCAAGTGAGAGTATAGTGATACGTGCAGTTGAGGCATCCTAACAGATTTAGAGAATTGAACCTTGCTCATGCATGACCTGATCAAATTTATCAGGCACTTGTTATGCATTTTCGTTGATTTTTTTTTTTCGCAACATGAAAAAATCAAAAGCTTTGCCTTGCATCTCTATTTATTCAAGGATGGACTGACCAAAGGAGGCTCACTTTGGTGTCCCTTCTAATCAAGAATTGGGGGACCTCACAGTCACTAGCCAATATAATAACACTGCTGAGGGTCCTGAATCTTTGAAACGGGCAGCTCAGAGAAGAACCCTACGCTGCACCAGAGATAAGATTGGCCTCCAGACTATTCGAAGATGAGTTAAAACCAGCGTCTGGTCCCCAACAGAGTAATGGAGATCTAGAAGACATAACAGAGGTGATTTGCTGCGTGATGGTCCGAAACCTGATAGGAAAATAGCAACACGAGGAGACTTCCATTATGAGTCAATTGTAAACGTTTCAAGGTTTTTCTTTTTCCCTCAGAGAAATAAGTCTGGATAATTCGACAAGCTTATGTGGGATTATCAGCTGAATTTTTATAGCTTGATAAGTTGACTGTAATTGCTTACAATGGAATGCAGGGCATGAAAAACTTCTGCTTTTCGTTTATTTATTTTAGAAATCTTAATGTGATCTGAAGTTCCGTTCATCAGTTTATAGCCCTCGAGGATTTTGTGATAGTTTTTTTTGTTTTGAAAGAAGGGATAATGCATTAGCATGTTGGAAAAATTAAGCGTTACAAGGCTGCAGCAAGCGATGAGGTATCACTTGCTGTAACCGAAAAACAGAGAATAAAAGCACATAGTTTTATTGCCCTCTGTACTCTTATCAGAAAAGAAAGAAGAATGGAAGCTTGGAATCTTTATGCTAAACGTGCTTTCCTTCCCCTCTTCAAGCAAAGAGCAGCTTACAGTAAAAGTTGCATACTATATGTAAACAAATGGTATCAGCAGAGTGTGTACTCACCCTCGAGCAAAGGGGAAAGTATCCTTGCCACTGAGCCTGCCAACAATCAGCTTCACACAAGCACGTCAGAATTTCTTTGAGATTTTATTCTTCTCTTTTTCAAAACCATTATCACCACCTGCTGCTTATGTTCACTTTCTATAAATCATAAACAGAATGGTACCAAGGAGAACAAGAGGGATAAATCAGTGCAGCATATTCGTCAGGATGGGTTTGGGCAAGTACCTGAAATAAGCTTGCCCAAGGGACCTTCGGGAATTTCAAGCCGCATCCCCTTCGTGTGCAATGGTACAATTTACCTGAAAGACAGCACAACACGACTGAGAAGTGAGAATATTTGAAGCTTGCAGTTAAGAGAGAACGTATGACACAACATATAGCCTTGGTTAAGAACTCTGGAAGGATGTCCCTGTTAATATATATATATATATATATATATATATATATATATATATATATATATATATATATATATATATAATAACTGAAATACCCAGCAAGGGTATTTCAATCTTTTCACTGTAATAGGCGTTAGTTAGCCCACTAGGGGTTGACAACCTATTTTCACCTTTTTATTTTTTATTTTTTTATAATTTTTTGTTTTTGACTGTTGGGCCAGCTCCAATATAGTTGTTGGAGCTGCTCCCAACAGTCATAAATATGATATGGCTATTGGGACTTGGGAGCAGAGCTGCCCCCTTTAACCTCTTGTATTATAAATAAGCCTCATGACCTTTATATTATTTCATCTCTTTTTCAAGAGAGTTTTGTATGCAATATACTTTCTCATTTGACCCTTGTGTGGTTGGTGTGATTATTCAATCAAGTGTTCCCACTTGATTGAGGTGTGTGTTCTTGCATATACTTCGGATTCAATCTACTTCATTACATGGTATCAGAGCTTGGGTATTTCAAAAGCCGTTTTTAGAGAAGATCGTGACAATATCAAGAAGAGGATCGTGAGCTTGGCAAAATACAACAAATCACGAATTGTTGCATCGGGAAGCAAACCACTTCGAAAAAAAGGTCTTGTATTTTCTTCTATCTTTTCTCATAGTCGAAAACGGCTTTAGCCAAATGAGGTGTTTCCTATTATATTGTGTTGGTAGACAATTATAGTAGACAATCTTGGATATTCTTTCTAAAACACAAATCAAAAGTATTTGATTGTTTTAAAAAAAAATCATAGTTATATAAAGAATCAATTTAAAACCAATATTCAAATCTTTAGAACTGATTCTGGTGGAGAATTTGTGTCAAAAGAGTTTAAAAATTATCTTGACCTAAATGAGATTGTTCATCAAAAACATGTTCATACACTCCTCAACAAAATGGACTTACCAAAAGAAAGCACAGACATTATTGAGATCACTAGAATACTTCTAGTATGTAAAAATGTTCCAAAAGATTTTTGGGCTGAAGCCACCCTTACGACAGTCTATTTGATAAATAGAATGTCTTCAAAAAATATTAAAAATGTTTCTCCTATTGAAAAACTTTGTAAAATGTATCATGATTACAAAAGGTTGAAGGACTTCGGGTGAAAGTATTTTGTTCTTACCAACAAGAATGATAAACTCTCTCCTAAAGCAATTCCTTATGTGTTTTTAGGCTATGCCGAAAACCAAAAAGGATATAGGTGTTATGACATTGAAAGAAAAAAATCATATATTTCTCGAAATGTTACATTCCTTGAAATTGAAAATGGTTTTAGCAAAGAAAAAATCCAAGAGAATTGTGATTATTCGTTCTTCTTTGACCTAGTCAATGATAAGTGTGAAAATATTCATGAAAGTGAAGATATGCATGAGGCAAATGAGAATGTGAGAAGGAATCTTGATGATATAGACATATCTCACAATAATTTACAAACCTATGCTCGACATACCGAAGGTCACCCATCATATGCCCTAGAAAGATACTCTCAAACCAAGAAGATTCTTCTAGCCTTAGAAAATCTATAAGAATTTCAAAAGCTCCTAGTATATTTGTATCATATGATTCTTTTGAACCAAGGTATAGATCGTGTCTAATGGTCATTCACTCGTATTTTGAATCTCAATCATACCATGAGGCTAAACATCATGAAGAACGGGTTAAGGTCATGAACGATGAGTTAGAAGTATTAGAAAAAGCAAAAACTTGAAAAATCCAAACATTACCTAAAGGAAGAAAAACTATAGGATACAGATGGGTATACAAGGTAAAAACCAACTACGATGAAACATTAGAAAGATATAAAGCTAGGTTAGTGGCCGAAGGATACAATCAAGAATATGAGATAAACTATGATGAGACGTTTGCCCCAGTCGCTCAAATGACCATTGTTAAAACTCTTATTGCTATAGTATCGATTAGGAAATGACATATATTTCACACAACTTCATTTTAATTTTTGTTTTACTGACAATGCATTGTTTGTTAAGTCTTCTAATGCATGAATGATGGTCATACTTCTTTACGTAGATGATATGATAATCACAGGAGATGATAAGGGAGTTAACCATATCAAAGATATGCTTAAAGTCAATTTTGATATGACAGGTTTTAGTTTTTTACGTTACTTTCTTGGAATAGAAGTTGCTTACTCACATCGTGGTTAATTGAAAGATCAAGACTCTCAGATGAAAAATTGGTTGATACTCCGAAAGTCTAAATGCCAAAATGAAGAAAGATGGTGAAGAGCACTTGCAAGATCCAATGCCCTATAGACAAATGATTGGGGCTTTATCTTATCTTTCTATTACCCGTCCTGATATATCTCATGTTATTCATTCTGCTAGTTAATTTCAGCATGCTCCCACTACAGTGCATATGAGCGTTGTAACGAGAATTGTTAGATATATTAAAAAATCTATTAATCTTGGCTTGTTTTTATCCTCTTCCTCCTCACTAGAAATCATTGCATATTCTGATTGGAGAGGGGATGTCAATGGTAGACACTCAACCATTGGTTTATGTGTATTTGTAGGTGACTCCTTAATTTTATGGAGATGCAAAAAGCAGTATAATGTATCACTCTCCTCTACTGAAGTTGAGTATCGTGCCACGTCGACAACTACGTATGAGTTAGTATGGCTAAGACAACTCGAAAACTTGGGGGTTTATATTGCAGAACCTTTAAGATTATGTTGTGACAACAAGAGCGCTATATACATTGCAACCAATCATACATTTAATGAGAGGACGAAACGCATTAAGATGGATTGTCACTACGTTCATGAAGAATTTCTGAGAAAGACCACCACATTGCCCTATATTCCGCCTGAATATCAATTAACAGACTTCTTCACGAAAACGCTTTCATCTTCAAGATTTCACTTCTTACTTGGCAAACTCTCGATTGTTTCACCATGAGTTTGAGGGGGGTGTTTATATATATATATATATATATATATATATATATATATATATATATATATATATATATATATATATATATATATATATATATATTGTAACTGAAATACCCAGCAAGGGTATTTCAATCTTTTCACTGTAATAGGCGTTAGTTAGCCCATTAGGGATTGACAACCTATTTTCACCTTTTTATTTTTTATTTTTTTATAATTTTTTGTTTTTGACTGTTGGGCCAGCTCCAATATAGCTGTTGGAGCTGCTCCCAACAGTCATAAATATGACCGTTGGGAGCAGCCCAACAGCCATATTGACTGCCCCCTTTAGCCTCTTGTATTATAAATAGGCCTCATGGCCTTTGTATTATTTCATCTCTTTTTCAAAAGAGTTTTGTATGCAATATACTTTCTCATTTGACCCTTGTGTGGGTGGTGTGACTATTCAATCAAGTGTTCCCACTTAGATTGAGGTGTGTGTTCTTGCATATTCTTTGGATTCGATCCACTTCATTACAGTTCCGAATGCCAATTCGTTGCTGGCCAAGTCCGTATCCAGTTCAGGTTCAAGGTCTTTAAAACAGTAGGGTTACAGATCTACAAATTGGGAGAATCTAAATTTTTGGCTATGAGAGCTCTGAATGGTACTTGTATTCCCAAGGCCTCTTTAGGGTGCGTTTGAATCGCCATCCGCACCCACCCAAACATGGAACACACAATGGAACACACAGAAGCAATATTGGTGTGTTCTGCGGATGCTTATTTGGTATCCACCACTGCTCTGTGCCCGCCACCCGCCACCCCCCACCCCCCCCACACACACACAGAGAGAGAGAGAACAGTGGTGGACGGACACTCGGACAAAAAAAATTGGGGATGCATGGACAGGGCAGGACAGTGCATCCTGTCCACACGTGTCCGTGATTCAAATACACCCTTAAGGTACAACAAATCTCCCACTTAAAACACACCAAGGCTGAAAACATCCGTGAAAGGGTTCATTGCCTGAGTTCAGGAACCATCCATTCAGGGGTTCCTCCGGAAGAGGAATCTCTCATGGGTGCATCAACCATCATACCTGAAAGCCCAAGCGGAAAATTTTCAAAGTCCAGAGCTGATTCACAAGGCTTCTTGATAAAATTGATAATGCTTTGGTCAATCCATCCTGGTCTTCCCCTACCTTCAATTTCTAGATTCACCACTTTCACTATATCCTTTCTCAAACTCTCCACAACTAGTCTTCGAGTGTTTATCTTCAAAAGTGATGTTATTCCTCATCTCCTAGATCTGATGCACTATCAATTGAAACAATGTAATCCAACCTAGATATATTTTCTTACAACCGAAATTGAACTTGGTCCAATGAGTGAGCACTGACATGAGGTCTGTCAAACAATCTAGCAACCTTACCCCCAATCCAGCTCACACGGTTTTGCATGCATATCAAGGAAATGATCTTAATCACAACTCAACTCACACGTTTTCTCTCAATCAAGACAAGTCTATCTCTGCTAAAAAAAACTCTCGAGATAAGGCAAGATCTCACACAGGTAAGGATGACCTGAATATGGCAAGGAACTCAGATCTTAGAAAGAACAACTGATCCCATCCTGCTAGCAGGGCAAGATGCACCATTTTCCTCTGGTATAAGTGCATCAATCCTCTCTAAAACCCGGAGCAAGAATAGATGCTACCTTCTCTTCTAAGGTTTTCTTTCAAGAATTATGAACTATCAGTATGTGACATATCCAAACTTCAGGTCTAGTCCATAGGCACAGCTTCCATCATACATAAACTTCTTGGCCTTCTGCCTAAGAACGCTGTCAGCAAATACATGAACTGATCAGTGAAATGTTCATCCACTCAATATGTTTCAAAGGTCAAGAAGAGGCATCGCTTTTTATTCCCATATAGTTAACCACAGCCGTTTTCATTGTTTCCCACCCAGTCTATTAGTATCTCAAAACAACCTGAAGACTAGACCAGGAGTGAACCCCTCGGTGAATGCAATACGCAAAGATTGTACAACTAAAGCAACTATGGAGAACATGAAATAATCTCCACTAACACAAAGCAAACTGAAGGCCCGGAATGGAAATGACTCCTAGCATTGCATGAATAGCAAAACAAACTTGTAGAACTTCAGAAAGCCCAAAAGGAACTAAATATCATTTAACATGGAAGATATTTTAAATTCAGCAACATGGACTCGGAGATGAATATTTTTACGGCTATTAGCATGATGATATCGACCTTATTAGTCTAATTGCTCCAAATTAATGAATCTATACACCAAATTTTGTGAGACTTCAACTGATTCCCGAGCACAAGACAAGTTTTCCTTTCTTTCCATCATTGGAAACGGTTGAAGTTTGAACAGAGCATGACAAACGAAAAAGTTTTGGCAGGACTACCTACCAGTATCAACACTTCCAAAATTACTGAGGCGAACGATCCAATGATGTAATCGTGAATATGAAAACCTGACAATGCTCTTGCTAGCTTCAATCCTTTCATCTAGACTATCAAATATGCCAATAAACCACATGCTTACAGTCACCATGTGAATGAGCTGCCGAGCCACAAATCTTTGCTGGACATTCCCAACCAAGGGACATTGAGGGTATATCTTTGGAGATCAAACCAGAGAGGATTTAACCTATGAATGTTACTACCTTTGAACTATATAAAAATAACTATTTAAATTTTAAACTACTTCCGAGAACTGAGGTTGTTATCCTCCCTTGCCTGATCTCTTCATTCCTTCGCCGCTCAAGGATGACGGTTTGTCAACTAAGAATTTTGTGATTAAAAAATGTCTTAAACCTTTGAGAATAGTGAGAATAATATCTATTCCACTAACAAGTTTTCCTAACCATTCTCCATACAACTTGATTTCTACATAGTGATATATTCTATTGTTCACTATATGTCACATCCAGATAAAACGTCACACTTTTTGAGTTGCCAAATCTCATTGATGTCGCAAGACACCTTAATTGTGGCTTTAATGATGAATTTCATCATAGCCACTAATCTCCATATAGCGAATAATCTTCGCATGGTTTTGTAGGGTGTGGCCAATATATCTCCACATGGTTTTGTAGGTGTACAAGAAGTTGGTATCCAACACCACGCATATTGTTTGTTTAATCATGGAATAGATATTATCACCTCAAATGATTCTCTAGACACATTATGCATTTTTTTCTTAACTGGAATGTGATAATATTTTCATTATGTTTATGGCAGAAATTAGTGATGAGAGAGAGAGAGAATGGGTATGTAATTGGATCGGCATCTGAAGAGGCAGCTCCAACTGTTCCATGATACCATTGACTCGACAGATACTTGGAGAAGTCATGTTTCAAAATATCTCACTTGTTGATAATATTTTTGTTTTTGCTAATTATGTTCAGTGCATATAAGCATTTGCAAAATATATAAATATATGTAATTGCAGGATGCTTATCTAGTGCAGCTGATTAAAAGCAGGCTAGAAAAAGGGACAACATTACCATTATATATGGCTTAGTGTTAACCTACTAAAATAGTATAAAGACTAGATGGCTTTAGCTTAGTTAAGCTACAAAGGTACATCTCTCTCTCTCTCATGCGTATATGTGTCCGATGTGTTTTCTCTTCTGTCTCAACTCCTCACATCCTCTTTATGCTTCTGATTCTGTTACCACTCTCCTCCATTCAGGTAATCTGAACAGGTACGATGTTTCACCATCATAAAAGACATCTATCAGATCAGTCTGGTCCAATTAGACTTACGGTAATAATATAAGAATAACATTTTCACCTTTCCTAGAGTAAAATGAAGCATCCTGAGAACAAACTTTATGAAGAAAATGCCCATGCCTCCCAATATAAAGGGAAAAAAGAAAAGAAGCATCTGATTTGAGATTCAGTCGGAAGATGCAGAATGCATTAGATGTTTTAGAAGTATTGACAGGATACCATAGATAGTGGTTTCATCAAGTGAAATTCTTAATAGAAGTAAATGAACAGAACTCTAGTGAAAATTAATAATAAAAAAACCTTCATAAATTATGGAGCATCTTTAATCGCCTGTGCCAGCTGAGCTTCGTTTTCTGACCACTCGTGACTCAATACAAGGAACCAATTTTCATAAACTCTGTATATGGAGGTTTAGATTTTAGTGATGCACCAAAAATAATAATCACTGCAAAAGGAATGCTGGCCCAAAAAATTGTACATTTCACATAAAGCAAAGGTCCATATAGAGCTCCAATGCATCTAATGTGGAATAGACATATTAGCATATCAAAGTGAAGAATAGATGATACCAGCGCAGATGGACTAATTTCATAAATTATTTAGTGAATGAACAAGCTATCCACCTAAAGTAGCAGAAAAATAAGTCTACTCTGTAGTGAGCAATGGATTACTGAAAAATTCATATAAAAAGGCAGAAATAGTACAGTACCATTTGGATGCCATAGGCAGCTGCGAAAGGAACAAAAGAAATATAACAGAATGAAAAACAAAAGAGAAATAATAGCCAAAAGAAGCAATTTTTCTACAAGTTCAATAAATTGGAATCTTTGTGCACCTTAGCAGTGATATTTCATTGCCAGTCTTCCATGTTCTCTGCAGTCAAATCTTGCTCCCAAGCAAAGGAGAAAAAGAAATGGACTGCAACAGCAGTTCGTTCCACTCCAAGTACCACGAAAAACTATAGTAAAGAATCCTGTAGGTTGCATATTTTCTGATGCAAATCAAACATATTGCAAAGAAAAAGCTAAGTCAGGAATGAAAACTAAAAGGAAAAAATGTTGAATTTGAGGATGAAAATTAAGAGGCCAACAGGCAAATGAGGTGTTCATTGTTTGAGACTTGTAGTGACTGATTTCAGATGCTAATCCAGTTATTTGAATGGTTGTTTAGAACATCCTTTAACATCGCAATGTCTATAGCATGACATTATGACAACTTAAATAGAACATATGGTACAAAAAAACTGTTTATAAATTCATTTCATAAGGTTCGCTCGGACATACACAGTGAGATACAACAAAGATAATTTCAATAGAAAATGGAGGTGAAAACTATATGAAAAAGATAAGAGAAAATGATGTACTTCAATAAACTAATCATTTCATACATAATGAACTTTTACTTATTTTCGATACATCAATGATCCATCCATTCAACTAATTCCAACAAATTCACTTAGTAGGCTATTGCCCCAGATTGCTGGAACTTAGGGAGTGTTTGAAAGTCTCCGATCTCAGATCTGAGAATCTGATGGCGTGCGACACATTGATGTGGTGTGCGCTCCATACCAAGATCCGAGGCTATTCAAACAAGGGATCTCAGCCCTGTTATAAAGGGGATAATGGGCAGATACATGTATTTGAAAACAGATGGGGAAAGGTCCGTTCTCAAACCTGAGGATCTCCCTCGGATTTGAGGTCTAAAGCTTTCAAAATCAAACGCAACCTTAGGGTACCCTTTGAATCACACAACCTTACAAGCCATTTCTGAATTGGAAAGCTAGTCAGCCATGTCACATAGGTACAAGTATGGTCACAGGTACAGAGGGCAAGACACAGGAATTCTTAAAATTATGGGTATAGGGTTAGAGTTAGGGCACATGAGGTAGGTAGTATGCAAAAGCTCATCCCTCATCCTATATATGTATATATATTAGGGGCATATTGGACATCTCTCTCTGCATTGGGTTTGAGCTGAGTCTGACTCGACCGTACCCATAAGCCTACCTGTGCAGACCTGTGTAACTTCGTTCCCTAGTCATATCCATGTCACATAGCTAGTCAGCCTGCTTCTAAAGCACACAAAGCAGACTATCAAACACATGGTATGGTAATTTACATACCAAGAGGTCATCTGTCCCAGTACTACTCTTGTCCAAGTCTCCAACTATGTTTGGGAGTACTACAAAGTACCAACAAAAGAAAAAATTAGAGAACATTGTTTAGATGGTTTAATATGTTGTATAAGGACTTGTCATAACACCTATAAGAAAAGCTGACATGACTCAAGTGGGAGGAATTAAGAAATGAAGAAGGTTGTTGACTTGGAGGGAGGTAGAGAGAGTTGATACGAAGGGTTGTAAGGTGACAAAAGATGCAGCTCTAGACAAGGAGGAATGGAAAAACATGACTCATAAAGCTGACCCCATGTAGTTGGGTGTTACATGCACCCCCTCACTAGCCAAACGATACATGCAAGCCTTCACTAGCCAGCTAGCCTATGTGGTGCCTACATAGGGTAGCATGACATATTTTGTAATTCCTGTACTTCCTTTGGGCTATTTGTATTCATCTGGGACTTGGGTGGCATGAATGTAATATCCACATGTACTAAGGGTAGTTAGGAAGGTTATGGTTTATATAAGGCCAGCCCAAGCCACTTGGCTCATTATTGATGTTTTTTACTTAAGATTGCTTAATGCAATGAGAGAGTTCCTTGTGAATCTCTTTGAGAGTGTGTGATACTCTAAAAGGGTTAGTCTTAAGTGGTTATTCCATAACTACTTAAGATTCATCTCATAACAACCCTAACCCATCTCTAACCACTCACCAAACCAACCCAATCTAACCCAACTTTCATTTTATCTCTCCCCAAGCTAGCTGACCCCCCTACTTCTTGTTAAATTGTATACATTAGGATTTGTATATATATATATATATATATATATATATATATATATATATATATATATATATATATATATACATTCTATCATTGTAATAGGTTATACCCATTAGCGGTATTTTGGTCTTTCAGTTCATGTAATAGACTATGTCCACTAGGGGCACTTTAGTCCTTTGTATCTTCTTATTTTTATTTTCTATATTTCTGTCTTTTATTTTCCTTGTAAGGGCTTAATAGTCATTGACCATTATAGCTGTTGGGAGCTCCCAACAACTATATTTATAGCCTTTCGGAGCATCCTGTGTATGCTTGTTCTCAAGCACATTTGAACATATAAACTCTTATATTTTTATGTTGTGTTTCAATCGCATAAGAGGCTATTGTGCTTGTGATTTGTATTGACCCATAAGTGGCCTTTGCTTGTGCTCTCTTTGTATGATTGTAAGCCCATAAGAGGCACCTTACTGTGTATTTTTCATTTCATTACATGGCATCAGAGCCTTGGTGTGGTATCATTGCATTGTGGTCTTGAAGATTGTGTGGTGGGCTGTGAAGTTCTCTCTGTTAAAATGTAAAACTGTACATATATGTATATATAATAATATTATATTATTATATATATAAATACATTTTTAATTTCTTTCTTTTCTGTATTTTTTTTCCTTTATTTTTATTTTTTGTCTTTATGTCATCTAGTTCAGTTTGAACTAGAATGACTGTTGCTAGTCAAGTCCTGTCCAGACTTGACTAGCAATAGAGCTGTTGGACTGACACAGTCCAACAGCTCTTAATAGAGCTGTTGGACTGACACATTCCAACAGCTCTAAATAGAGCTGTTGGACTGTGCCCAACAGCTCTATTGAGTCCTCTTTCAGCTGTGTATATAAAGGGGTGCAGCCCCTCTTGTATTTCACTCCAATGCTTCTTAAGCAATTGGTTTTTCATATCAATAAAGAATACATTTTTATTTTTATTTTGTTTCCAGTTATACCCTTTTTAAGGGTTATACTTTAGTGTCATTCTTGACACTTGCTCTTGTTAATCAAAGCTCGTGTTTCGAAGATCCCCATTTCATTTCATGGTATCAAAGCCGCGGAAGTACTAAATCTTGAGGAAAAGCTGCCTCGGTTTCTGTGCCCGTTTGCAAAAGTGTTCGCCACTTGAAGAGAAGTGTTTTATCACTTCATTGGAGAAGATTTCACATCTTGTTGTATTGTTTTTTTTTCTTTCTTTCTCATTTTCCTTCTTGTTTCTCTTCTATCCCTATTCTTTCTCTCCTTGTAATCGATGGATGACAATGATAAAGTCACCATCATGCCTATGAAACTAAGCGATACGAACTATGTAACATGGGCTTCAATCATGAAGCACCATATATGGGGAAAAGGCTTATGGGGGATTGTGGATGGTTCCGATTCGGAACCTAAACTATCTCTTACTAAAAAGGAGGGAGATAAAGACGTCCCTCTATCGGAAGAAGAGAAAATCAAGGCTATTGCCTCATACGAGAAGAAATGGAAAGAATGGAGAATATCTCATGCGAAGATAATGTCATGGCTTATCAATAGCGTTGACATTAAAAAATGCTCAAGTCTTGCCAAATTTGATCATGCCGATAAGGCATGGGAATACCTTAAGAATATGTATTCCCTTAAAGATATTGCACACGTGTGCAACCTCCAAGAAAAAGTTCGAATGATGACACAAGGAGACAAAACTATTCGTGAATATTACAATGGGTTGTCCGAACTTTGGGAAGAACTTTCCCTTTTAGAACCAAAGTGGCATTGTGCCGAAGACATCGAGCTTCGTCAGAAACAACTCGATGTTGAACATTTTTACCAGTTTATCACTGGATTAAGGCCGGAATTTGAAACCACTAAATCGGCCCTACTTCACCGGAGAAAAATTCCTTCTATTGTGGAAACTATTGAAGAGTTAACAATGGAAGAAAATCGTCTTCGGAAAGGTTCTTTAAAAATTGAAGATAATTCCGTTTTAGCCGTGTCTAGACCAGGGAATCATGTTCGATCATATAGGCCTCCTCACTTTAACCGACAAAATGGTGACTATGATAAGAAGAAAGTTATTTGTCATCACTGTCATGAACCGGGACACTACAGGCCACAATGTCCCAAACTTAAGGAGCTGAGAGAAAAAAGAGCTGCAATTGCTGGATCGGAGCCTAAAGATCAGGATGCACCAGTTTCCCTGGCCCAACTAATGGAGATCCTTCAGCCTCTCATCAAAGGTGCCTCTTCCTCATCTGAAGCTTCAACCGGCGCAGCAGCCTCATCTTTTTCTGATTTAGGTAAAATTTCTTGGCTTCTTGACTCTGGTGCATCTTTTCATATGACCCCAAATAATCAAAGTCTATCCAAATGTGTTAAAAATAAAACAAGTGTGTCAAAGGTCTTTACTGCTGATGGGACTTCTTTTGAAATAGAAGGAATAGGAGATTTTGAAAAAATTTATAAAACAAAAAAAATTTTTATTCCAGAAATTAGACATGTTCCCAAATTAAATTTAAATCTTTTATCTGTATCTCAAATTTCTGATTATGGGTGTAATATTTCTTTTTCTTCTCATGGTTGTTGGGTACAGGATCGCCAGTCAGGCAAGCTGATTGGGGAAGGCCATAGAGAAGGAGGACTCTATTACATGGATTTTTTGGAAATGCCGAAGAAAGCTTTTTGTTATAATATTCAAAAAATAGAGTTGGAATTGTGGCATAAGAGACTTGGTCACCCACATATAGCCAAAATCCAACATTTTCCAAATCTAGGAAAATTTTGTAACTCTGAATCATTTGATTGTAAAGATTGTATTCTCGGCAAAATGAAAAGATTACCATTTCAGAACAGAACCTTTTTCTCTTCAAGACCACTTGAATTAATACACTCAGATGTTTGGGGTCCTGCACCAGTAATTTCTAAAGGAGGATTTGTTTACTATGTTATTTTTGTCGATGATTTCTCCCGACATACGTGGATGTACTTTCTCAAACATAAGTCTGAAGTATTTTCATACTTTCAAACTTTTCATAATATGGTTAAAAACAAATTTCAAAATGATATTACTATTTTTCGCACAGATTCAGGGGGAGAGTTTTTATCCACAGATTTTCAAAATTATCTTAAATTGCATGACATCACACATCAAAGATCTTGTCCTTATACACCTCAACAAAATGGACTGGCAGAACGAAAACATCGTCATATTATAGAAACCACTAGAACTTTATTAATAGCAAATCAAGTCCCTAAAGACTTTTGGGCAGAAGCTGCCTTAACTGCCACCTATCTCATTAATAGGATGCCATCTTCTTCGTTACAAAATATCACTCCCATTGAAAAACTTATGAACATTTCTCCAGACTACTCTAGATTAAGAATATTTGGGTGCAAATGTTTCATATTTACTGACAAAAATGATAAACTTTCCCCTCGTGCGATTCCCTGTGCCTTTTTAGGATATGCTGAAAACCAGAAAGGTTATAGATGTTTTGACTTCAAAAATAATAAACTATATGTGTCTAGAAATGTTTCCTTTCTTGAAAAGGAGAGCTTCTTTGATTTTAGAAAATTAAAAGACGTCACTGAGTACTCCTTTTTGCTAGATCTAACATCAACATCTGATGAATATGACCTTGATTGTAACTTTGATGATGATCCAAGAATTATTGATCTTAATGTTGAAAATGAAGAAGTTCATAGAGATACTAGTATTCAATATTCCAGGCGACAAGAGTCTAATACTCCATGTGCACTTGAGAAATATTCTAACATTCCAACTAGACAATCATCCCGAATCTCGAGGCCTCCAGAAAAGTTTGTATCATACGAGTCTTTCTCACCCACATATAGGGCAGTTATTGCATTAATTCACTCATATGAAGAACCATCCACATATTTTCAAGCAAAAAATGATATCAAATGGATAGAAGCCATGAAAGTTGAATTAGATGCACTTGAAAAGGCTTCTACATGGAATATTCAAGATCTTCCTCCAGGGAAGAAAACTATAGGATGTCGATGGGTTTATAAAATTAAAACCAAGAGTGATGGTACTCTTGAAAGATATAAAGCCCGTTTAGTAGCCAAAGGTTATGCCCAAGAATATGGGATTGATTATGAAGAAACCTTTGCTCCGGTGGCTCGTATGACTACTGTCCGAACCTTAATTGCCTTAGCTTCTATCAAAAAATGGTCTATTTTTCAAATGGATGTCAAAAATGCTTTTTTAAATGGAAAGCTAGTTGAAGAAGTATATATGGAACCCCCTCCTGGTCTAAGTATTCCTAAGGGTAAAGTCCTTCGCTTAGAAAAAGCTCTTTATGGACTTAAACAAGCACCAAAAGCTTGGTATGATAGGTTTAGTCGTGTTATGATTGATATTGGTTTTCAATTCTGTTTAACTGACACTGCTTTGTTTATTAAGAATTCTGATGCAGGAATCATTGTGCTTCTTCTTTATGTGGATGATATGATCATCACCGGAAGCGATAAACAGGTAGTTGAAACAATCAAAACACTTCTTAAATCTCATTTTGAAATGACTGATTTGGGCTTGTTGAGATATTTTTTAGGCATTGAAGTTGCTTATTCTCCTAAAGGATATTTATTATCTCAGACTAAATTTGCTTTTGATATTGTTTTCAGGTCTGGTATTACTGATGATAAGAAAGTTGACACTCCAGAAGTTGTTAATGTTAAAATGAAGATTGATGATGGAGAACTTCTTGCAGACCCTACTCCTTACAGACAGCTTGTCGGGGCACTTTCCTATCTATCCATTACCAGACCAGATATAGCACATGTTGTTCATACAGCAAGTCAATTTCAACATGCTCCTACTTCTGTTCATATGGGAGCAGTCATGCGTATTATCAGATACATCAAGTCCTCTCTTTCACGAGGACTTTTCTTATCTTCCTCCTCTTCTCTTGATTTAATTGCATATACTGATGTTGATTGGGGAGGTGATCTCAATAACAGACACTCAACCACTGGCTTTTGTGTCTTTTTAGGGGAATCATTAATCTCGTGGAGGTGTAAAAAGCAGCAGAAGGTATCTCTCTCATCCACCGAAGCTGAATACAGAGCCATGGCAACCACGACCATGGAAGTAGTTTGGCTCCGACGACTGCTTGCTGACATGGGAGTTGAAGCAACAAAGGCTTCACAAATGTGTTGTGACAACAAAAGTGCGATCTACATTGCCAGTAACAGAACATTCCACGAACGCACCAAACACATCGAAATGGATTGTCACTACGTCAGAGAGGAATATCTACACGGGATAATTGATCTGCCATATGTCACTTCAGAATATCAGTTAGCAGACCTCTTTACAAAGCCTCTCGCTGCTCCCCGATTTCACTTTCTCTTAGACAAACTTTCGCTCATTGTACCGTAAGTTTGAGGGGGAGTGTTAAAATGTAAAACTGTACATATATGTATATATAATAATATTATATTATTATATATATAAATACACTTTTTAATTTCTTTCTTTTCTGTATTTTTTTCCTTTATTTTTATTTTTTGTCTTTATGTCATCTAGTTCAGTTTGAACTAGAATGACTGTTGCTAGTCAAGTCCTGTCCAGACTTGACTAGCAATAGAGCTGTTGGACTGACACATTCCAACAGCTCTAAATAGAGCTGTTGGACTGTGCCCAACAGCTCTATTGAGTCCTCTTTCAGCTGTGTATATAAAGGGGTGCAGCCCCTCTTGTATTTCACTCCAATGCTTCTTAAGCAATTGGTTTTTCATATCAATAAAGAATACATTTTTATTTTTATTTTGTTTCCAGTTATACCCTTTTTAAGGGTTATGCTTTAGTGTCATTCTTGACACTTGCTCTTGTTAATCAAAGCTCGTGTTTCGAAGATCCCCATTTCATTTCACTCTCTCCCCAAGCTAGCTGACCCCCCTACCTTCTCTCTCTAGCTTCCATCTTCCCCAACACCTCTTCCCTCTCAATTCCCCATTGAATTTCCTAAACCCTATGCATTCTTAAGTGAATGCAACATTGGGATAAGGCTTGATGATGGTGGTGATGATGATGTATAGAGATAGACAAAATTATATATATATATATATAGAGAGAGAGAGAGAAAGAGATCCACTCCCCTCTCTTCATTAAATAAAGAAAAGCACACAAAATATGTGAAACATATAGGGTATAACCTATGTCACATGGGTGCGGGTGCGGGGATTCGGCACTTACAAAAAACCCGGGTGCGGGGGTGCGGCAGGGGCAAAAATGTAAAAAATATATATATATATAAGGGGGTCGGGAGGGTTACCCCGACGCGGGTTTTTTCAAATTTCATTTTATATACAGCTGCACGCACCCATCTCGTCAGGAGAATAGTGAATACTAATAGCCAGCAAGGCTACCACCATCATTATCATTTATTATGGAGAGAGAAAATCCTTTACGAAAAAAAGGATCAGCAAGGCTACCACCATCATTATCATTTATTATGGAGAGAGAAAATCCTTTACTAAAAAAAGGATTAGGAGCAGCAGCTGCTGTCTATCATTTATTATGGAGAGAGAAAATCCTTTACGAAAAAGAAGGATTAGGAGCAGCAGCTGCTGTCAGCAGATTTTTTAAAAAAAAAAATCGCAGCCCATTTCATAGGGCATTTTTTTTTAAAAAAAAATCCAAAAAAAAAATGGACCTAAATGATCCTAGGTGCGGTCAACGCACCCAGGATCGGGTTGACCGCACCCGGTGCCGCACCCGCGACTCGAGTCGACGCGGGTGCGGCACCCTGCTAGCTGAATCCCTGTGACATAGGGTATAACATATCTATGTATGCAGCAAGTAGATGTGCCATCATCGACCCATGTATGCTGGGCATTTTGAAGCACCAATGTACATAGTTGCATCCTCAGTTTGTCCACAAGTAACTTTACTAGCAATTGAACTTGAGATTCATGTTGAACGACTCCTAATTCAGTTATTGTTGAGATTCATGTCGAATGACTCCCAATAATTCAGTTATTACTAGTTCTACAGTATAAATAAATTGAGATTTCTTTTACTGTACAATTGCTTAATAGTGAAGATATAATAACTGTTTTTTACATTTTTGGTCCCCTTGATAAAGATGAACAAAATTGATGGATCATTTTGCAATATGGGAGAATTTTCAACGAGAAATTTGAAGCATATAGATCTGTCTGCCATAAGATAGAGCTATAAGATAGCTGCTATTTCACAATGCAACATTGCCAGCTTTCAATGCAAAAAGGATTTGAAAGAGAAGAATGGTAAATTTTAAAATATTAGCAATTTAAAAATGACTAACATGATTTTATCTTGATATTTTGTTAATATTTGTATTCTACAAAATATTACTAATATTACCAAATTGCAATATTTTACTTTTTATTATTTTTACTTTCTTAATGCCCATATTTTCATCCAGAGACATGTTATTTAGAGTAACACGGGTGTATATGGTTCCAAACAATTGCTAAGTAACGGAAGAATAAAAGAACATACAACTCCACCATAGGTCCACTGCATAGGGAAATCAATCACCAGAGGTCCAAAACAAAGATGTCCTACAACCCAGTTCCAACCTAAGTCACAGGGACTCGTCAAAGCAGGTGTCGCATCTGCGTCGACGCGACGCAGGTGCGGCACTCGGTGCGCGTGCGCGTGCGACACTCGGTACGGTCAATGCACCCAGGGTCGTTTTCATCCAATTTTTTAACGTAAAAAAAATCTATTGCCTAATCAAAAGGGGCTGCAAAAGAGGATTAGGGCAAATTTTTTTTGCCCTAATCCTCTCCTCTCCCGCGCAACTCCGCTCTCTCGCTCGCCTCCTCTCCTCCCGACGTCTCGCAGGGGAGCCTGACGCCACCTCCTCCTCTCCCTCGTCGCATGTACCCTCTCGCTCTCTTGTTCGGTCTGCAGGGGAGGGGCTGAGCCCCCTCCCTGCTCCCTCTGATTTTAGGGGAGGGGCCGAGTGTAATGAAGTATGCGAAAGAATCCAAGAATGCCAAAGCATTCACTATGTCCAACACTGACAAATGAAACAAGCATAAGAGAGGAAATCCACCAAGGGATATACGAAGGGCCTTATAATAAGGCTACACACATAAAAAGAATATCTCTTTTATTGGAGAGGAGCTCTCTAAAGCAATACAAAATACAAGGGGGGTTCCCCCTATTTATAAGAAAAGGGAGACTAAAGGGGGCTCCCAATAGAGTCGTTGGGAGCCCCCAACGGTCACAATTGTGACCATTGGGGGCCCCAACGACTCCATTGTGGGGCCCCTTTTGGTAACCCAAAATACATTTTAGAAAATAAAAAAATAAAAATAAAAAACAGGAAAATAAAAGAAATAAAACAAGTACTCATGTTGGGTACTTGTGAAAAGACCATAATACCCCTATCGAGTATTATGGTGAATACATCTATATTTATATATATATATAGATGTATTATTACATATGTCTTAACATCGAGCCCCTCCCTGTTTTCGGCAGGGGAGGGGTTGAGCCCCCCCCTACTCCCTCTCGCTCTCTTGTTGGGGCAACAGGGGAGGGGCTGAGCCCCCTCCCTGCTCCCTCTGATTTTAGGAGAGGGGCCGAGCCCCTCCCTGTTTTCGGCAGGGGAGGGGCTGAGCCCCCCACCCTGCTCCCTCTGATTTCAGGGGAGGGGTCGAGCACCTCCCTGTTTTCAACAGGGGAGGGGCCGAGCCCCCCACCCTGCTCCCTCTGATTTCAGGGGAGGGGTCAAGCCCCAACCAAGAAAAAAATTCTTTCGGGGGGCGCTGCCCCCCTACGGCCCCCATGGACCCCGTCCGCTGAATGCGCAGCAGGACCCACGTCGGGGGGGAGCCTCTGAACCCCCCAATAAGGGCAAAAACTCTAAATCAGGCTCCACAACTCATCATTGGACTCGATATTATAAATCTTGATTGTCTGCATAATTGATTTTAATATGATTTTTTTTTGTTTTCAGGACAAAAATGACAGATAAAAAGAAAATGACTTGTGTCATCTTCATCCCCACATGCGAGTTCTGCTGCTAGTTTTATTGATAGTTGTAGTGAGAGTGATAATGTAGGACCACTATGGGTACATGTAGATAAGCTTGCAAAAACTGGAGAAGGAAGTGGTGGAAACAAGAGATTTCGATGCAAGCTCTGTGAAAGAGATTTTGTTGGGTCTTCCACAAGAGTGAAGGCTGATTTGTTGAAGATATCAGGACATGTCATTTCAGGATACAGAAAAGTTGATAAGGCAATGCGAAGACAATACAAGAAGAATATAAGAAGAGAAAGACAATGAGTGATTCTTGTGCAATTAGTGTGTCATTTGGAAGCCGCCAAGAAGATGCTGAAAAAAAAAGTCAATGCATGAGGTAGAGGAACGATACAAGCAACATTCAATATATATAGAAGAGAAGATATGGATAGAAAAGTAGGGAGGTATTTTTATTCTAGTTCACTCTCATTTAATGCGGCTAGAAATTCTTATTGAAAGAATTTAGTAACATCTTTAGCAAATTGTAATTTGAGTGGCTATGTGCCTCAAAGCTTAAAAAAAATACGAACAATACTTTTTGCAGAAGAGAGGATAAATATGGAGAGGTTACTGGAGATTAAAAAGTATTCATGGGAGCAAAATGGAGTTTCTATTGTTTCTGATAGATGGGCAGATATTCAAAGGCGTCCACTGATCAATTTCATTGCTTGTTCGCTTAGTGGCTCAATATTCTTGAAAGTAGTTGATGCATCTGGGAAATATAAAAATGCAGAGTATTTGAAAGGGTTGTTTATAGAAGTCATAAAAGAAGTGGGTGATCAGAAAGTGCCAGAAATAACTGATATCGATATTGTAAGATTCAGAAACGATTTTCCTAATTCGCTACATCAACAACGCTCTCGCTAAACCGATCGCAAAAGATTCAACGCAAATCCTAATAGATCAACACGATCAACAACTGGCAAGGAAAATCGAAACATAGCAACACCGAACGGATCAAATGCAATGAAGATCGGGCGTTTCCCGAAGAAAAAAAAATCAAATTTCTGCTCGTAAATCAAAGCCACTTTCTAACAATCTTGACATTGTAAAAAGGGTTTGTAAACCTATTTTATTCTAATGATGTTTAGTGCAGCAACACAGAAAATATGTGGCTGCCGATTCCAAGGAAAATCCCCTCTCCTCTCTCGTCTCGTCTCGTCTCTTCTCTACTCCTCCTTCTCGGTATTCACGATAAATCTGTCAACCCAAAGCAGTTTTAACAGTGATATCATATATATATATATAATTTTTAACAGTTTTAAGTTAACACTGTGTATGTTTGTGCATTTATATATATATATATATATATAATATAGATAAAAATAGACTTTATTAGGGTTAACTGAATCTACTTTTAGATAGAAATGAACGTCGGTGTGGTTGACTTCACCTAACACAAAGGAAGTTGTGTCCAAGTGTCGCACCCGTCTGGGTGCGAGTGCGACGCGGGTTCAGTGCCCTGTTAGAAGAGTTTGTGTGACATAGGCCTCAATCTATCTCATAAGCTTGATCCTTCATCAGTCATCTTGAATGATACTGGTGTCAGGCTTATGATGCATTTTTTCCTATTATATCTATGACCAAGAACATTTTTTCCTATTATATCTATGACCAAGAACATTGTTGCTTAACGAGGCCAGTTGAAAAGGCTCGGAGGCTATCAAAATCCATAGTAGTCACAAATAGATGTCCATGAGCATTGTTCTACGAGTTTTTTTTGGCTTTATTGTTGGCCACTGAATCAAGGACTAACGAAGATCTGACACAAATTGAAGCAGCAAAAGATGTAGGAAGGAGAAGAGCAATCATCTTCTTCTTGAAGCTTCCTCAAATGCACAAGGAATAGAGATTCCTTGAATCCATAATAAGAATGGGAAAAATAAATTTATTCAATAATCAGACTACATCTCATAAAATAACCTTTATTTTTAAGTGAAAAATCCTGCACAAAATGAGAAACTTACTTAAACTAGTTTCACTTTAATAAAAAAAATATTTTAAACTAAAAGAAATAATTTATCCTAATTATAGTAAAGAAATTAACAAATAAAAATTCTTTTTGGATCAAGAAACTGCTCAAATAAAAAATATATAACTGAAAAAGCTACTGAGATCTTAACTATACAGCTAACTCCTAAAAATCCTTAATTTACCTAAGTAGAAAAGACCTAATTTATTTAAATTTTTAAAAGCAAGTTTCCACCAAATAATAATAACTAAAACTAATCGAATTTCTAAACTAATACTAGAACTATACACTTTCCCTGATGAGTATAGGATCCTTCAATCAGGTTCTTTGGCATATAGCACATCAGCTTTGCTCTAAGCCTTTTATGGATCACAATGGTATTCCGCTTCTAACAATACTCAAAATGTACCATTCCAACTTCTTTGCATTTCTGATATTCATTCTAGTTATCATCATGTATATAAATTTCAAAATCTCTAGCAAAGAATGAACAAACAAACAGCATAGAGAGTCAATTGTTCTTCCGATAAGAAGCTGGTAAATTTCTTCTATATACTGACCAAGGATCATTGCAGTGCACAACTTATCAAAGGTACAGGTCAAGCATTAGTGAAATATCAATATTTGGGACAAAATAGCAAAGGAAAATATAAAAGCATGTGGAAATGCATAAGCATAGGAGGCCATTCATGCTGATATAAAATGCTCACTACCGTGCTCGAAATCTAGTAGATGTATAAAACAAAAGATCACAGTTTCGTTGTTTCAGTGCTAACCTTGGGTCTTCCCTAACAAAATTTTCATCTGAATCCCAACAAGCAATCAGAAACTTACAACATTGTTGCCTAAATACTTGAGCTGCATAACTCACTAGTTATCCTAAATCTCATCACGAACATCACCAAACCCAACGCATGCGCAATTCAAAACCCTAAAAACGCACATTAGCGTGATCTCAGATTCTCAATGGAAATTCTGCGCATAAAGTCTAGACTGCTGAAACCGACACAAGAATCGGCAACAACGAAGATGAGCAAACATGTCCTAGTAGAGATACCGATCAACAACTAATGTAAATCCGAAACAGGATTTGCAGGAACAAACTACTCAACTACGAGTTATCTATGAATTTCTAAAATCATCTAAGAAAACTGGAAATAATTGGAAAATGCCAGAAATAACTGATATCGAAATTGTAAGATTCAGAAACGATCTTCCTGATTCGCTACATCAACAACGCTCTCGCTAAACCGATCGCAAAAGATTCAACGCAAATCCTAATAGATCAACACGATCAACAACTGGCAAGGAAAACCGAAACATAGCAACACCGAACGGATCAAATGCAATGAAGATCGGGCGTTTCCCGAAGAAAAAAAAATCAAATTTCTGCTCGTAAATCAGAAAATCCTCACCCGATTCCGAACCAAAAACTCGACGAGGCAACAAACCCCGGTACATCGAAAATCCCGTCAAAGAAACGGAAAATAAAGCCATACCTCCAGATCTGAGAATGAGAAACACCGTTTGCGCTATTGAAAAGACCGATCAACCTCACGATGGAGATGAGATAACAGAGAGAGAGAGCGGTGAGCGAGGCAGATGATACGTGCAGGGAAGGAAGATTCTCTCCCTGTATTCCGTAACGAAGACGACGAGGGAGAGAAGAGGAGGAGGAAGAGCAGAGATGGGGAGAAAGAGAGGGAATGAGAGACGGAGGAAATTTCTCTCGGAGAGGAGAAGGCGAGAGCGTGGCGGTTTGGGAGTTTTTTATATTGCAAACGGAAACATCTTTTCAAAAAAGAGAGTTTTGCAAATTGGTCCCTGCCTTATGGTTCATTTGCAAATTGGACCTTTCTTTATCCCATTTTTCTAATTAGTCCTCTCCTTTCTCACCGTTAATACTAATTGATGTTCCTGTCAACAACTGTTACCAAGCACTGACCATTGTTACCAAAATGCCTTTCATATCAAATAGTTGTTAGTGGATTAACATTTTTTGCAAATTAGTCCATACCTTTTTCACATTTTGTAAATTGATCCTGTTATTAGGGTAAAACTGGCAAATTATCGAACTTTTAATAGTTACCGTCCGAAAAGCTAACAGCTGGTAAACTCTGAATTCCAAAGGTTAATGTTTGTAAATGATCTATAAGGCAAGGACCAATTTGGTAAATAAACCCTTCAAAAAAATATATTGCAAACGGGAACGGAAGGAGGCGGGGAAGTCGTTAAAAAGAAACGATTAAAATGATATTTTTTTTAGTTCTCCGAGTCTGAAATCGCCCTATACGAATACGGGTATACCCCTAATTCAGTACAAGTGACGGCGACGAATGGGGGACTTGATTTTTGGGTGGTCATCCACGTGATGTACCATTACGAAAAATTGTGACGGCGGAGAGGAGCGGGAAGGCTGCTGTTCGCGTTCGCGCGCCTTAATGATGTGTCAACGGATCGGTTTGGGTTGGATATCTGACGGGATTCAAATCCAATAAAGCAGCATCCTGGGTTCTCATTCGATGTGCAGCTTTGGATTCAAATCCAAAACCCAATTACGTATAAACTATATTCGGTTATTTAATTGGACCTGTATTATGTACGTCTGACTCTCATTCTAAATATGAATCTGATTAGTAGGGTTGGTAAATGATGAGCTGAACGAAGCCAACATGGCATGGCTCGGCTCATTTATAAGTGGATTGAGGCTGTGGCTCAGCTCATGTTCTTTTTTAGCCAAGCCAAGCTTCAGCTTGGCTAATTTCTAAATGAGACTAGCCGAACACGAGCTGGCTCGTGTAAAAAGATTCCATGTTATTTATACATGGAATATATATATTATTACACTTAATAGTTTATATTTTATGTATATATTTTTTTTCATTCATCCTTCTCTTTGTATATATTTTATGTACTAATTTTCTTCAAAGTAATTGAATAAAGCGAAGGGTGTCTTGCCCTCATACACCTCAGCAGAATGAGATTGTTGAAAAGAATCATCGTCATATTGTTGAGAGTGTAATGAGTATGATACATGATAGTAATCTTTCGATTACTCTATGGACAAAAGCTTTTCATTCAGCAGTTCATGTGATAAAAATATGTATTACACTTAAATATGTATTATACATAAAAATATATAATTTTAACTACACTAGATGAGCCAAGCCGAACACTGTGTATTCAGGCTAGACTCGATCCGCCCAATTATATGAGTGTTTTAATAAAAAAATTATGGATTTTAGCCTAAATATGGATCTTAGATTGGATCTAAAAACTAAAATATATTTAAAAATTAAGTAATTTAAGAAAAAATAAGAATTGATATTTTTTTGATATATAAATAATTTAATCAATATCATATTACATCTAATTATGGAAATTTATCATAAAAATATCAACCCTAAAATCAAATTAACTATAAAAATCCAATTATCAAACCTTATTAAATCATAAAACTTTAAAATACAAGAAAATAAATCATAAATAAACAACAAAAATACTAAAATATAAGAAAAATAAGTCATAAAATTAAATAAAAAAGTCTTAATTCAAAACCTAACTAAAAAAATTTAAAAAAAACACCCCTAATCAAATACAAAAAAAGCCCTGATCAAATTAATTATAAAAAACTTTAATTAAAAAAGTTTGATTTAAAACCCTAATCATAGGAAAACTTTAATCAAATTAACTATAAAAAGCCTTAATTTTAAAAATTTGATTCAAAGTACTAATAAAAAAAATCAAATAAAAAAATCAGAATCAAATTAACTACAAAAAGCCCTAATTTTAAAAATTTTATTTAAAGTCTTAATAAATGAAAAACAAATAAAAAAAACTTAATCAATGAAAATAAAAGAAAAAACCTCTAATCAATGGAAATTAAAAAAAAAACTTAATTAATAAAAAACACCTAAAAACACTCTAAGAAGAAGAAAAAGAACAGGAAATGAAAAACGAAAAACAAAAAACGAAGAAGGGAGAGAGAGGAAATAAGAACGAAGAAGAAGAGGCCCTCGCCATCGGCCTCACCACTAGCATCGGTGACCTCCGGTGTTGCCTCACCCCCACTGGCCTCGCCCCTTATGGCCTTGCCACCTAGTTGCATGAGAAAGAGAGAGAGATGAGCAAAACAAAATGAGAGAGTTGGGGACACCTCTTCCCTTGTTTTTTTTTAAAGGGTCTCCCGCATCCCCTTTCTCACTGTAACAAGGGGTCAAACAAAAATTACAGTGAAAAATGAATGTGGCAGATGTGTTCCTCGTGTTTGTTGCATCCTTTGTTTGTTGATAGGGTGCCACGTGTCATCAAACAAGCCCTTCGATTCCAACAAAACCAAGCCAAACGAACTCATCCATAGTAACAAATATAGCGAGATCTCGTGAGAAATTACCTGAAAGTTAAAAAAGGCAATTTCTCACAATATCACGTTTTCATCAAAACATAAATATCACAATTTAAACATGATATTTACATTTTTTAAGTTATTTATCATAAAAAACCATGTAGTTTTTGTTTTTAATATTTATATTTATATTTATATTTATATTTATATTTATATTTGATTATAAAAAGATATTTTTTTTATATTTTAAAGTATTTTTTATTACCAAGATTTTGCCGAAAAATGTGAGATTTTCAAAGAAATTTCAAATTCTCGCGAGTTTTTGTCTGCCGGATATTTTTGCCATTTTTAACTTTTGCCGTGAACCCACCAAGGCGTCCACCACGATATCCATGTCAGTAAGAAATATCAAATGGCCAAAATATCATAATAATTTCAAAATATCAGGAAATTATCATTTAGTAGTTTATTAATTCTGTTATATTTTTATTTTCACTCATTTTTGCCTCATCATAATGATACGGGTACGGACGTGGTTTGACTAGCAAGTTAAGAATGTTTTGGAAAAATAGGGCACAAAATTGTTTATGTCTTAATAGATGAAAAAATATTTTTGATATTTCAATATTTAGAAATGTATTTTTGAAATGTTATTAAAAATATTAAATTATTTTAAATATTAAAATAATAGCCATAGGTGTCAGTGTTTGGGTGAGTTTGTCCCGTATTATTGGCTTGCCTCAACACACATACCAACCCTTCCTTCCTTTTGAGGGAGGATCAGGTGCAATGTGACGGAATATTTTTAGGTGCTGCTGCACCATAAATAATGGTAGGTGATCAGGTGCAGCATAACACTTAAAATGTGCAATCTTGTCCCGTATTATTGCCTTGCCTCAACATACATACCAACCCCTTCCTCCCTTTAGAGGGAGAATCAGTTGCAATGTGATTGCATATTTTTAGGTGTGCTGCTGCACCAAATAATGGTAGGTGACTAGGTTCAGCAGCACACCTAAAATGTGCAATCAATTGCACCTGATCTCAATTCTCTTTTATGCCTATGTGTGTTGTCACAGACTCACAGGTAGAAAAAAATCTTTCTCACTTTCAACGTAGGGAAATTTGTACTCATGAATGGTTGATTGCAAAAATTGGTACAAACAAATAATAAATTTTTTTGTCACTTTGGTAGTGTGTGAAAGTGATAAAAAAAAAGTCTCATATAAAAAGAAAAAGGTACATGAGATAAGTTCTCATAGCATTTTTTTTTGTGCAACATATGAGAGAGAGAGAGAGATTTTCATATGAGAAACTTAGATTTTAAGATCACAAGGGCACCGCTCATCTGGTAGGGACCAACTTGTGAACGTCACGCGTTTGATACTCATGGTTGGTGTTTTTTGCTGCAAGGTAAAAAGATGAGTGGTGATTTTTTTAGGGGGGAGGGAAAGAGCCAGGATCAGGTGCCATCATATGGCACACTTTGAGCGGGCACCAGTTGCAAGGGTACAAAGTGTGCCATGTGATGGCACCTCATCTTAGCTAGGGGAGAAGGGAGACGTTGGTTTTTCCCTTATCTAAGCCAAAAAGATAATTATTTTGGGAACAATTGAGTAAATTATACTTTTTTTATTTGTATTTTATTTTATTTTTTTTCTTCCAAACTCTTTTTTGTAGAATTTCATAGGGATGCCGCGATGGAAATTTTATTCATTTGGTGGATATAAAATGAGACATGTCAAATTGAGACTGTTGCCGCGTTCATGATTCCTGCATCACTTGTGCTTTTGAAAATCAATCAGGATATTAAATTCATATAATCATTGTCAGTTGGATCTGGTTGGGATCCCAATACCATTTGTAGTAAAAAATAAATAAATAATATAAAAAAGTAAAATTGAGATGAAAGTAAATGAGAAGCAAGTGCAAAGCGATTGAGAAACGAATGAGAAACAATCATGGCGCACTTGCAAATTAAACGGGAAGCCCATTATCTAAGAAGTACACGTTGGATTAACCACTATGATTTACATGGTGGTTATCCACGACGTAGATACATCCCACATCAGGGGTGATCCATCCGATAAACCGGGTACAGGATAAGAAAGAATGGTTATGCAAACCGTTCTCACCCTATGCTTTATAAATACAAGGTATCATGAGCGACCCATATGCGAGGAATACATGTCTACTCATCGGCTGCCTAAGGAAGCTTGCGCTTGTGGTGGCTGCAACTCGACTAAGCAGAGAACCTCCGACAATCTTATTTCCGGTAACCACAACATCCAAATGATCGGATCAGGTATGCGTTCCCTATATTTTTTGTTCTGTGTTTTCTGTCTTTACGTAGGGCCACCGCCATTCAAGGCAGGTGATGTGTTTGCCGGACCAACGACCCAACAATGGGTTATGGGCCCACTCCACCCCTCCGCTGCGATGGTTTTTTCAAGCAATTGTCGCCATTGGGCGACAATGTTTTCCGGCAACTGTCGCCATGGGGTGACATAGCTTTTTCTGGCAGAGAGGCATCATCGTGGGGCGACATTGCAGGCTGTCGACGACAGGTCGTCGTGGGACAACATGATGTCGACAGCAGCCGACGACTGCCACCGTTGGGCAACAGACAGCAAAAAAAAAACATCAAGGGGGTTTCAGGTTTTTTCTTTACCTGAGGACATTATGTTGTTGTATCACCAGAAAACAGAGGCCTTCGATGGTCGATTTGTCGGTGTCAAGGACCATTCGATAACGTACGACATCTGGGGCACTCTGCCATTCTATTTCAGGGTGACAGGCTGTGTCGGGCGACAGGTTTTGCCGGTGGTGCGTCGCCGGCGAGCAGCGTGGGTTGCCGACAAGGGGTACTGGGTCGCCGACGGACGACATTGGTCGCCGACAGGAAGATGGGGAAAACCACTCTTTCTCAGAAAAATCAGGTTTTTTTTTTTAAGTTTTACAAAACTTGTTTTTTAACCAGGTGAAACCGGATCGGGTCCGATGCTTGTTCAGACCCAGATCCAGTTTATACCTAGTTTGACCTGAATCTGGTTCATACCGGGTCAGACCCGGATCCAATTCATTCCCGGGTCAAACCCGAATCCGGTTACACCCGGGTTTGACCTGGATCCAGTACATACCGGGTCTGAACCGAATCGAGTTTATTTCGGGTCTGACTCGGATCTGGTTATAGTTGGGTCTGACCCAGATCCAGTAGGGTTCATGCACTATTTGGCCTGAATCAGATCAGGGACTGATTCAGCCCCTTTTCAGGACCGGTTCGGAGTCGTTTTTGACCGGTTCCTTCCAGTTTCTCATCAGTTCCGAGATGCTAAGACCTTGTTTTCTTAAATATAAGAAAATACAGGGATTTTGGCATACAGTTATAGGGTTTTTATGAACTTTTATTCATACTTGACATTGGTTCATAAGGTTCAGAACCGGTTCATGCCCTTTGATGACCGGTTCATGGTTGTTTCAGACCGGTTCAGAGTGCTTTCAAACCGGTTCCTGTTCAAGGACCCAAGGTTTTATCCATTTAAGCTTGGCTTGGGTTATTGCTCATGCATTTATTTGTAACTATGCATGCATGAATGATTGTATATAATATTGGCATTAAAGATAGCTAGATGACTTAGTGAATTCATGTCACCAAAGTGATTGAATACACGTATGTTGTCAAAATTTTATATTATCATATGGTTTAGCCAATATTACTATTATACTAATATTCATGAAACGATAAATGACCCAAAGGTAGTTTTATCGTGTTTGGAATTTAAGTATGGTAAAATAAGGTAAATTTGTTGAGATACATCACACATGTGTATTCAAAACTACCTTGTGTCGATGGTCTAACTTCACAAGAACCTTAGTTTTACCGAATATGGTCGGTAGGCGAAGTGGTTTCGTGTGTCGGAGCTCTTACCAAAGTAGGACTCTGATGACCCCCTTCACTTGCCTGGAAATAAGCATATCAAGGGCCTTTATTCTTTTCCCTTTTTCACCAAAGTTTTAATCTCGTACGAATGTTTCTTGATATGTGTCTTTTGTCGTGCAGTTTCTAGTTCTGTGATTTTAAATTACTCAAGCTTTATACCTTTTCTTGATGGATCTAACTTTAGTGATTGAAAAAAAACTGTTCTTTTTACATTATGGTATATGGATTTAGATTTGGTCCTAAGGATAGATAAACTTGATGCCCTCACTAATCAGAGCACTACTGATCAAAAGATTGCTTTTGAGAAGTGAGAGCGCTCGAATAGGCTTAGCTTGTTGCTTTTGCAATCTAAAGTAGTTAAGAATATTCGCAGTGCTATCCCACAATGCAGAACAGTGAGAGAATTTTTGAGTGCCATTGAGGCACAATTTATAAGTTCAAACAAGGTCAGAGCCAATACCCTAATGTCTAAGCTCATATCTATGAAATATTCTGGAGGGGGAAACATTCGCCAACATATTTTGAAGATGAGAAACATAGCATCTCAGCTAAATGACATGAAGCTCACCATATCTGATTCTTTCCTAGTGCATTTAGTTTTAACGTCCTTACCTTTGGAATATGGACCTTTCAAAATCTCTTACAACACACATAATAATTAATGGATATTCAATGAACTTATGTCCAAGTGTCTTGAAGAAGAAAAGAGGTTGAAATGAGAGAAGGTGTAGAGTGCACATATGGCTTCTCATACATCCAAGGTAAGATCAAAGAAGAATGCATTCAAGAGAAATGCTAGGAAGAAGCCAACTGGGGATAAGTCATCACAATACAAACAATCTGACACTACTCCTATAAGGTGCTCCTTTTGTAAGAAGAAGAGACACATGAATGCAGATTGCATAAAACACAAGAAGTGGTTGGAAAATAGAGGTAATTTGTCATTTATTTCTCATGAATGTAATTTATTATAAATTCTTGAAAATAGCTGGTAGATTGATTCTGGTGCTACTGTTCATATTTTCAATTGTCTACAATTGTTCCTGAACAGAAAGGAACCAACAATGCATGAGAAAAGCATCTATTCGGGAAAGAAGATGCGTTCACATGTGAAGGGTGTTGAAATCTGCATGATTACTATAAATACAGACGTAGTTTTAGATCTTCATGATGTTTTTTATATTCCATCATATAGTAGAAATTTAATTTCAATTTTGAAGTTGGATAAATTTGGATACTGTTTTAAGTTTGAAAATTCCAAATTGTTCATTTATATAAATTCAATTGAAATTGGTTCTGCATCAGTTTATGATGGTTTATATAGATTGAATGTGAAGATTCAAACTAAGGAGTCTCTGACTTCTGAATACGCATTGGTTGAAAATAAACGTAGCTTGATAAATGATAAATCTTACATGCTTTGGCATCAAAGGTTGAGTCATATCTCTGAAAAGAGAATAAAGAGACTTGTAAATGAAGGGATCTTGAAATCTCTAGATTTTACCAACAATGACCCATGTGTTGATTGCATAAAGACTAAGCATACAAACACATATAAAGAGAGTGTCAAACGCAACAGTGAAATATTGGAGATAGTCCATACAGATGTATGTGGACCGTTTTCTCTTTGTTACATAGGCAAAAAATATTTTGTCACCTTTATTGATGACTATTCTCGGTATATGTATCTCTACTTAATCTTAGAAAAATCTGATGTTGAAAAAGTTTAAGAAAGAAATAGAGAAACAAACTGATAAGGTTATTAAGATAGCCAGGTCTGATAGAGGTGACGAATATTATGGTAGATTTACTAAGATGGGGCAAAAAGAAGGACCATTAGCGCGATTTCTCAAAGAAGAAGGCATTATACCTCAATATACCATGCCTGATAGTGCTTATCAGAATGATGTAGCTGAAAGAAGAAATCGTACACTTAAGAAAATGGTCAGAGCTATATTGAATTATTCAACATTTTCCATAAAGTTATGGGGTGAAAACTTAAGGTCTGCTATGCATATTTTGAATAAGGTTCTTACGGAATTTGTGCTTAAAACTTCTTATGAGTTGTGGACAGGTAGGAAACCATCACTGTCTTATATGCACATATGGGGATGTCCTGCAGATGCTAAGTTGTATAACCCCCACATTAAAACCTTTGATTCAAGAACAACTAGTGGATATTTCATTGGTTATCCAGAAAGATCAAAAGGGTACATGTTTTATTGTCCATCTCACTCACCACAGATTGTTGAAACAGATAAGGCAAAATTCCTAGAAGATGGTTCAATAGGATTGAGTGCACTTCAAAGCCTTGGTTTTGAGGAAGTGCAAGATCCAGTTTCATCACATGTTAAGAAAAACATCGAAAGATACCACATTATTATTCTTAATGATGATGTGGTTGATCATTTGGTTGTTAATGCACAAATCCAAAGTGAACCTATTGTAGACAATGCAGAAGAGCACAAATAGGATGATCAGGTTCAATCTGAGCTTGAAGAACGACATGTTTGGAGATCCACAATGATTAGGAGATCTGCTATACATCCTTATTATGTGGTGTACCTTCAGGAGCCTGGTGATTTTATAGATATAGATGGTGACCCATTGACTTTTATGAAAGTTGTTGAAAGCAAACAATCTTTGCACTGGATAGAAGCCATGAAAGAAGAGTTAGACTTTATGACTAAAAATCAAGTGTAAAATCTTGTCACGTTACCTAAAAGAGTAAAACTCGTAGGGTGTAAATGGGCCGTTAAGACCAAGAAGGACTCCAAAGGTAACATAGAGAGACACAAAGCATGATTAGTTGCTAAAGGATTCACCCAGATGGAGGGTATTGACTATAATAAAACATTTTCTCTTGTCTCAACTAAGGAGTCAATGAGGATAATTTTGGCCCTCGTAACTCATTATGACTTAGAGTTACATCAGATGGATGTGAAAACAATGTTCCTCAACAGAGATCTAAATAAAGAGGTATACATGGAACAACCTCTTGGTTTCTCTGAAAATGATCGTCTGGTTTGCAAGCTTAACAAATCAATATATGAACATAAACAGGCCTTTCGACAGTGGTATATTAAATTTTCCCAAGTCATTGTGACTTTCGTGTTTATAGAAAATATTATTGATCAATGTATATACCTTAAGGAAAGTGGGAGTAAGTTCATTATATTGATATTGTATGTGGATGACATCTTACTTGCAACCAACGATATAAAGTTGCTTTTAGAGACAAAACAGTTTCTTGCATCACATTTTGATATGAAAGATATGGGTGAGGCTGCTTATGTTCTTAGCATTGAGATTCATCGAGACAGAGCAAAAGATTTTCTAGGCCTCTCGCAGAGATCCTTTATAGATAAAGGTGTTAAAGCGATATGGGATGAAGAATTGTTCTCCTAGTTCTACACCCATATCAAAAGGTGACAAGCTGAGCCTAAAGGATTGTCCACAGAACGATATTGACAAAACACAGATGAGTGCTTATCCATATGCATCAGTTGTTGGCAACTTGCAGTACACGTAGACATGTTTTTGACCAGATATTTTTTTTGCAGTAAGGGTACTTGGCAGATTTAAGTCTAACTCAGGTTTACCTCATTGGAAGGCTGCCAAGAAAGTCTTGCGGTACTTGCAAGGGACAAAAAACTATATGTTAACGTATCATAAAGTTGATCACCTTGAGGTCATTGGCTACTCAGATGCGAATTTAGGAGGATGCCTTGATAGTAGAAAGTCAACTACTGGGTACATCTTCTTACTTGCTAGGGGCACGATCTCTTGAAGGAGTGGAAAGCAGACGACCGCTGCTGCCAACACCATGGAGGCAGAATTTATATCATTGTACGAGACTACTTCATAGGCTAATATGGTTAAAGAACTTTATATCACAGTTAAAGGTGGTCGATTCCATTGGGAAGCCACTGAAGGTCTACTGTGACAATGAAGCTGCAGTGTCCTTTTCTAACAACAACAAAAGTACTACATTGTGCAAGCATATGAAATTGAAGTATTTTGTTGTTAAAGAAAGGACGAAGAATCATTTAGTGCATATTGTTAATATTGGTACCAAAGAGATGATCGCTGATCCTCTTACTAAAAGGTTAGCACCGGGATTATATTCCGAACATGTAATGAGGATGAGATTGTTAAACTCTTTTTTGACATATGCACATAAATAAAGTGATCACTTTCAGTTTTTGATTCTCATTATGGTTGTTAATCTCATAAGGATTAAAGATTCAACTAAGGACCCATAGAATAAAATAAAAAGGCCATTCTATTCATCAAGTTATTCCCATAAGGTTTTCTAGTTAAAAGGTTTATCGCCGGATCAAGTGGGAGAATATTGGATTAAACACCACGATTGACGTGGTGGTTATCCACGATGTGGATACATCCACACATCAGGGATGATCCATCTGATAAACAAGGTATATGATAAGGGGGAACGGTTACGCAAACCATTTTCACCCTATGCTTTATAAATACAAGGTATCATGAGCGACCCATATGCGAGGAATACAGGTCTACTCACCGACTGCCTAAGGAAGCCTACGCTTGTGGTGGCTGCAGCTCGACTGAGCAGAGAACCTCCGACAACGTTCATTTCCGGTAACCACAACATCCAAATGGCCGGATCAGGTATGCGTCCCCAGTATTATTTGTTCTATGTTTTCTGTCTTTAAGTAGGGCCGCCGCCATTCAAGACAGGCGATACGTTTGCCGGACCAGCGACCCAACAATACACTCTCCACTATTAGGAGTCGAGTATCCCCAAGCACACTACCCGGCTCTGCCTGTGTATATATATAATATAATAAGCCCAACCGGATTAGGCTCACAGCCTAACAGGCAAGCCATGGGCCAGAGTTTTCCCAACGAGCCAGCCCGAACCGGGTTTTTGGCCCAGCCCGGCCTGCCCATTCCATAAGCCCGTTGCCCACCCCTAACGTTACAGTAGATTGACATCTATACTCTTCCTTTGACCTGATAGACTTGCCTCCTTTATCTCATTTTGAGTCTGGATATTGACATTCTTGTTGGATCCGCTTTCCTTGAATATGGATCTGTGAGATATCCTTAACATATTAGAAAAGAATTGCCACCTATCTAAAAATTTAAAATAAATAACATCATAAGGAAATGAAAAATAACACAATTTTGAATGATCTTTTGCTAAAAATATGTTCTATAAATTAATGATAATATCATGATATATATTTTCAAAGTACTGCAATATTTTAAGCCTATAAAATGAGATACGAAATAACATATTTTTTTTGGTTAATGCAATTTTATAAACGAGAATCATACAAAATAAGATTTTTGAGATTTTGTTATTTTTTTTAAAATCTAACCATATCGATGTGTGTTATACGTGTATTATTTTGTAAGAATCGGATCTTGAATCACTCAATTACGACACGACACGACACATGAGCAAGCTCTTTTAGGGCTTGAAAATCAACACTTTAGAATTTGTGTAAACTTTTAAGCCTCAAAAATTGAATTTATTGGTTTTAGTGCCAACCAAAGGACAATAAAGAATATTCAAGGACACCAAGGTCATTTTCTTAATAGTGAGGGCTTGAAAGGAGAGCTTCAGGTTGAACTACCATAACTGCTACCAACCATTCAAGGCAACGTTTGACCAAACCAAACCCTCTTTAAGTGACCGTCAGCTCTATTAAAGTCAAAGAGGAAGACTGGTAGAAATGCTAGCCCAGCTATCTCATTGTTCAAATTACCAAAACCTCCTCAAAATCTACAGCCAAGGACAGAAAAGGCTCTCATTTCCAAGAGATTATTGGGACCTTTGTGTGCAAATGAATTTGATATGAGTTGAATCATGCTATATCCAAATCCAAATCTAAATCCAAAATGTAAATAGTAGTTTTGAATAAGACCAAATGAGGTAAGGGGGCATGCTCTTGAGCTGATAGCCCATCGTGCAGGCCTCCCCAGCGGGGACCTGCTATGCTAAAAGTATGAGAAACCCTATGCCTAGGGGCAGGCATCAGGCCGGCTTAGCATGGCTCGGCCCGTTTAGAGCTCAGCCCACCGAGCTTTAAGTGCAGCCTGGCCCGAAGATGTCCCAGCCCATTTACTAATGGGCCAGGCTTTAACCTGGTTCTTAACGAGCTCCGTTTTGAAGAGCAGCCCATGACCCAGCCCATTGGCTCAATGGGCTGGGTCTGACTCAAACCCAATTAATCCGTGCAGTTAATTAGGTAAATAATAAATAATTAACAAGTTCTCAATGTACGTAATTATCTTTCTAGTTTTCATAAATTAATGTAACTCATCAGGTAAATAATATAATAGTTACCAATCAAGCGGGTCAACTGGGATCCAGACCACATATATAACAGGCTCAAGCTTAAAACCTTGACCCAAACCCAATCCATGACGGGTCAGGTCTGCTTGGCCCATCGGGCAGCTCGGCCGGTTCCCCATAAGCTATGCCACAGTGGCAAGTGGTATGAACGAACACATGGTCACAGACACCGATACATGCGCAGATAATATTTTAATAATTTTAATGTTTCAAAATATTATTTAAATAACAATTATATTTTTTATATAAAAATATCAAAAAGTACATTTTTATTAATTTAAAACTAAAAATTAAAAAATTTGTGTCCTTGTCCTACGTTCCAAAAAACGTGCATGTACAAGCTAATCAGGTATATTTAAAAGTGCATGTACATATAGGAATGACCCTGGTGTATAGCTAATCAGGTATATTTAAAAGTGCATGTACAAGCTGGTAATACATAATGTAATTATATAACAAGGCTCAGTTTCCAAGCTGGAATGAGAGTTTTATGCATTATATAACTACCTTGGAGGTGGGTGTTTTCTTTTTTTCGACCGAGAAAAAGCTGGGGTTAATTGGGCTGACCCCTACCAGTTATACAACCATATCATTGGGATTCGAACGTGCAACGTCCCAACCAATGTTGTTAGTATTGGTGCTGGTGCATACCGGCATAAGAAAATCTGTACGCTTTACCCCTGAATCGACATTTTTTTAATAAATATAAAAAATACTTAAAATTATTATTTTAATATCATTTTGATATCTTTAACAGATGTCACACAATAGTTTTTGGCCGTTCTCCCCTTTATATTTGCACCAAAGGTGGATTTGGCAGCTTTTCCAAATGTATAAACTCCCTTATATAGTACCAGTTTCCTTATCTATGCATCTAATAGATTTAAGTGACAATAAACAATAAAACTTTATGCAACAATTGACATACTATAAAAGCTTATATTCCATATTGTCAGCGACATAATAAGGATTACGATAATAATAAAATAAAGTCGACAATTATTATTACCATTTTCAGAAAATTGCAATTTCCATGCTTCCCCAGTCTAACATGGTGTTTCCAGTGACCCTCTCAGACAATGCAGTCGAGTCCAGTACATCTATGACCAAGTCACAATGGACAAGGAGTAGTGACTCATAACTTTAAGGCTTGAAAATCTAAAGTTGCTCATTTTGCACGCTTGATCCCCATAAATATATATACTCCAAATATTGAAAAACCAAATACCCAAAAACCTTGAAGAAAGAGAATCATGCATGGGCCTGCTGCTTAGGTATTGCCCAAAAACATTAGTTAGCAGTAAATTAATTAAGAGAGTAACCATCTTTTTTTTCTTACTATGCCAAGGTAAAATGACTTATCACCGACGGCACATTGGCTGACCTTTAATTTGGTTGGTAAAACCAATGAGGTCCGCCTATATATCCACTTGAGAGTACACCCAACTTTGACCTTGTGGCAAGGAATGCTCCTTGTAGGTGATGTTCCATCAACTTGATGACATTCTCCAGGTGAGAGTACCGAGAGGAGCAGATCCCTTCTAGGCGCTGCAAGTAATAAAAACAATTGTAATAATTTTATCGCCATATAAACCCCATCAGCTACTCGATCCTTACTTTTTGCCATGGTGCATTTGAAAGTTCTGCGGTAAATTGTAAATATCGCGATATCTTCAGATAAATAAAAGTGTCGCAATATCTTCATAAGATCTCGGCATCTAAAACGTACAAAACAGCTGCCAATATATCGCAGCATTCTCACGATATTTTAGAAGACTTGCCATATTTGTCAACAAGGCAAGGACATCAATGCCATTGACCAAGACCCTAGACACATTTGAGTAACTGAACCCAACACCCCTAACTTCAAAATCTTCAAAAAAAAAAGAGAGAGAGAGAGAGAGAGAGAGAGAGAGATGACATGGTAAAGATTTATATGCATCAACAAACCAACACCACACTCGCTGAACTGTCCCCAGTGGACGGTCTCGGGGTGGGAGTACTAAGAGGGAGATGACGGGCGGCTGGAGAATCTGGTTTCTGGTGTTCCTGGCGCTTTGGGCCGCCTCCTACTTGGTGGGTGCGAGCTGGGGAGGGGCACTGCCCTCCATCTTGGGGTATGACCCTGCGGACCTGGGCTCGGAGGAGAAGGTGGCGGCCTTGTTCGAGCGGTGGAGGCAGAGGCACAGCAGGGTGTACGGGCACGAGGAGGAGAGGGAGAGGAGGTTCAGAGCGTTCAGGGACAACCTGGCCTACATCGACCGGATGAACAGGGAGAGGGCGGGCAAGGGCCACATGGTGGGGCTCAACCGCTTCGCGGATCTCACCAACCAGGAGTTCAGGTCCATCTACTCCAGCAAGATCAAGGGGAGGTCAGTGCCGAAGAGATGGCCGGCCGGTGAGGTGACGAGGAGGAAGGAGCGCATGTCATCGTGCACCGCACCGTCCTCCCTCGACTGGAGGAATAAGGGGGTCGTCACCCCCGTCAAGGACCAAGGGCAGTGCGGTGAGTATTCTCTATCTCTCTCTCTTCAATTATCTTGGACAAAGTATTCGGCTCATACAAAACACAGAAAATCGCTACATGAAATAGCAAAAATTGCTGCAAGTTGGGGATGCAAACGTGTGCAATGTGAAATTATGCAGCGAGTTTCTGTGGAGGGAGAATCGGGTGCAATGTCGTTGCACACTTTTAATGTGCTGGTACATCTCATCACCCTTCATCTGTGGGATATGACTGAACCAGATCACCCTCAATCATTGTTTGGGCCGTACAGGTAAGTCCTGTCAGGTGCACACTAAAAGTGTGCAATCGCATTACACCTATCATCCCTCCCGAGTGATCCCCCTTCTCCGTAGGCTGCCGTAATACTTATTAGGGCTTTTCAAGTTTTTTTATTTTATTTTATTTTATTTTTAAATTCTGAACGTACAAATGTGATATATTTTCTTAATTTTATAAGGATCAGTTCTTGAAGTTCGATTTAGATTTTATAAGGTTCCAAAAACCAATAATCTAAAAATTTTGTAAAATTTTGAGACTCAAAATATCATTTTTTTTATCCAAAATACATGATCCAAGTGTAAATTCCTCATAAATCGATCATGCCCAACATATTTATGGGGGTCAAAACTGCAAAAAAATACCAAAAAAAGAAAAACCCATTAAGTACATGTCATTAAGCATCTAGGATCTACAATATATATATAAACTAGCAAAATATGTAAAACTGATATGAACTGAGATTTTCATAGGTTTTTGAAAAATCTAACCGGCCTTCTGATGCATTCGGCATGGTCCATTTTGCTTGGAATGACTATTGGATCATCCTAATCAGTTTAAGAAATGCGATTTTTTTATGTTTGCATATTTACAAAAATTCTAAACCGTTGATTTTCAAGCTTTAAAAGATCCTTCTTATACATTGTAATAAGATGATCCAAGAGTCTCTTTTTTTAAAACCATGTGATACAGTAAAATTTTAGAAAAAATAAAAAACTATTAAAATCTTGATGCATAGTTACCCTATATATAGAGTGTAGGTGCTTAATGATACATGCTTAATGATATGTGCTTAATAGATTTTTCTGCTCTTTTGGTGTTTTTTTTTTGCAGTTTCGACCCCATAAACGTGTTGGGTATGATCTATTTATGAGGAATCCACACCTGAATCATGTATTTTTTATGAAAAAAATGATATTTAGAGCCTCAAAAATTTACAAAGATTTTGGATGATTGATTTTTCAAAATCTCAGCCATGTATCGGAATCTGATCCCTATAAAGTCAAGTACATAGATCACACTTGAATGGTCAGAATTTAAAAATAAAACAAAAAAACTTGAAAAACCCATGCAACTATGCTCAAATATATATATATATATATATATATATATATATATATATATATATATATATATATATATATATATATATATATATATATAACAATAAACAAATATCATTTTCTTGCATCAAATAAATTTTTTTTATTTTCTCATGTTTTTTTCAGGGCTGTTAGAAAAAGGGAAAGCAATAGTTATAAAGAAAAAAGATTAAAACTTAAAAAATTATTTTAAGCAATATGTAATGTTTTAAATAGATGACAAATGTCATGTTTTTTATCTCAAGTTTTTTTTTTTTCAAAAATCACCGATGTTTGTCACTGCGCCTAGCATAAATCCTTTTGTATTTCTCTGGTGGGCCACGTCGTTGCATGCAATGGAAAATGCATGGCTGCATCGTTTTTTTTTTTGGTTTTTTGTTTTTTGTTTTTTTCAGGGAAATGGTGGCTTGTCTTTTAAGTTAATGAGTTACAACGGTGATTCCATGACCGCTCAAAATAGTCTGATGTGAAAAGAATAGTCTTATTTGGGTAGCGATACCGTGGCCATGCATTTGACCAAGCAATTATATCATGCCACGTGTAACAAATCAAGTGGTTCATAGCATGCTGGATATTTTGAAAAGTATATCGGAAAAGCTTATTTGCAGAGAATTGCTTTGCTTGAAATAATCTATGTTTTTTTTTTACATAATCCACTTAAAAAATCCCCTATCATCGACTGCACATTGGTTGGCCTTGGGTTGGTAAAACCTTTGAGGTCCCCTTCCTATCCACCGAGAAATACACCCGGCTTTGACCTTATGGCAAGGGATGCTGCTCGTGGGTTTTGAATTTGTGATGTCCCGTCTAACTTGGTGACATTCACAAGTCTCTCCTACCAGATTAGTGAAACCCTTGTGGGCTGAAATAATCTTTGTTACGGAGATACATGCACCATTTTGGCTGAGTTTTTAGTGACACGACTGAACACGTTATGACACGTTGATATATACGCTAACATGTTTGTATATTATTCTACTTTCTTTAATAAAGTTTACTGATTTTAATAATATTTTACTAAAATTATATTTTGTATGCTAAAATGTGAAAACTAGTTCTTTATTTATTAAAACATTAACAAATCTATGTCTTGGCATCTTTTTTTTCTAAAAAAAAATTTGCACTCATGCCTAACACTTGAGTTGCATGTAAGGTCCTACACGTGTCTATGTGACATAGCGACAAGGAAGATCACATCTATGGAATCTCATTTGATAGAAACAACTTGCATCAATGAAATCTCAATGAGGGTTACTAGGTAGGGATGGTAGTGGACCGGAGAAAAACATGGCCCCGCCCCCCTCGCCCTGTTTGAATCGGGCATGGAGGCAGGGATAAAGGTTAAAATCAAAACCCATGTAGAAATGGAGACGGGAATGGACTTACGCTTTCCCTCGCCCCGCCCCCACCCCGTCCCCGATCTCCGTTAGTAAAATAACTAAAATACCTTTAGGAATGACAGTGAACCGGGGAGAAAACTAAAATACCTTTAGGGATGGCCGGAGCCCTGCCCCGTTTGAACTAGGGATGGAGGACATGAAATGGGGATAGAGGTGGGGATGAAGGTTAAAATCAAAACCCATGTGGGGATGAAGGCGGAGATGGAGGGCAAAATTTTGAAATGGGGCGGGGGTGGGGAGATCTTGTCCCCCGCCTCTGGCCCGGTCCACTGCCATCCCTAGTATGAAGATTGGAAAGATTCAGGGGATGAGTGAAACCAGACCCAATGCATAGTCAGAAAGGGCAGTCCACAGATGGTATCAGACAGGTGTCGACAGCTTAGGTGCAGCAGCATGTTTTTTGTGCAATGTGGTTGCACCTGATTGGGATTTGGGACCGAGTCACCTGGTTCTGTCTTTGCATTTGTTACAGTCTTCGTATTTCTTGTAGCTACTGTAACAACAATAAGCTTCTCTTTCAAAAGATAAAAAAACAACCAAAACACATAAGATGGATGCTTCATTTACAATTGCATTTTGATTGAATTGGCCTTGTATAAAAATACCAACATAACATGCTGATGGAGCAGGAAGCTGTTGGTCATTTTCTTCAACTGGAGGAATGGAAGGTATCAATGCCATAGTTACAGGAGAGCTAATCAGCCTTTCAGAGCAGGAGCTTGTCGATTGTGATACAACGAATGATGGTTGTGATGGAGGAAACATGGATTACGCCTTCGAGTGGGTTATTCAGAACGGCGGCATCGACACCGAGTCCGATTACAGCTACACTAGCTATAATGGGCAAGATGGTACATGCAATGTTACCAAGGTAAACCCCTAAAGTGCAGAGTGCAGCATTTCATGTTAACAGCTTTGATCTTGAGACTCAATGTCATATCTAAATCAGTAGAATTGCTACTCTAAAGGTATATGAACCACTCTGAAGGTTGTTTCTTAGCTTGGCTATCAAGAAGAAAAAGAAACAAAAGCTTGCTTTGAGTCTAAAAATGTGCTGCCATGTATTGCATAATCTATTGTTCTATAAATTAACAGAAAAAGAAGAATATAGGAAATCTACTGCTAAGCTTTTGCATGTGGAAGCAAAACAAGTGATGAGCTTGATTTTGAAACACAATTTGCAGTCAAGCAATACATTTTCTTTTGTTTACTTTGTTCTCTAACTAGCTGGTGTATGAAAACATTGATAGGAGGAACGCAAAGTTGTAAGCATCGATGGCTATGAAGATGTCCCTGAAGATGAAAGCGCTCTACTCTGTGCAGTTGTTGGCCAGCCTGTTAGTGTTGGAATTGATGGCTCTGCTATAGACTTTCAGCTCTATACTGGGGTAAGAAAATTGGTTTCATGGTGTCCCAAAAATCTTCAGATGGACCCCCCACATATGATGTTTGTAGACCTCAAAATGTCATTTAGGGTGTGTTTAATTACCTCGGATTGCCGAGGAGAACAGAGGTTTTGTGGATGAGGCGTCGACACCTCAGATCTCTGATCTGAGGATCTCTACTTCAAAAACCTCTGATCGTAATCAAACACACCCTTAATGTCTCACGAATCAAAGCTCTTAATATGTTAAAGTGCAAAAAAGGCATATACAGAATATTGCACTTCACACTAATGCCTTGGCATCAAGTGCAACATGATCAAGTTCATGAACACAATTCCATAAGTTAGAGCAAAGGAACTTGGTAATAACATGCATCACTTAACATGTTCTGTTCATGAACTTGGTCATGTTTCAAATGATGTTCGATCATGTCTAAATATATTGAGTGGCTTGATTGCTTAAGAACTATGTCACAGGGGCACGACATTTTGGTTGCGTATCACTGGTGACATGAGCGGGCACGACCTTATATGGACACGGACACATTATTTTTGCATTTCTAATATTATTTCAATAAAATGCATTTTTAGATATCAAAATATCAAAAAATGGTTTTCATTTTTTTTTAAATTTAAAAATTGTGTCTTCATGACCTATTTTTTCAAAAAAAATTCCAACATGTGCAAATTGAATCTGCAAGTAATACCCATATCTCTGTGACATGGCTCAAGAACAGACTAACTGTTGGCAAAAACATGTCATCTAATTAATGGTTGCAGGGGATCTATGATGGTGATTGCTCAGACAATCCTGCTGATATTGACCATGCTGTCCTCGTAGTAGGCTATGGATCCCAAGATGGTGAGGACTACTGGATAGTGAAGAACTCATGGGGAACAAGCTGGGGTGAAAATGGCTATATTCTCATGAAGAGAAACACTGGGTTGGAGTATGGACTATGTGCCATCAATGCCATGGCTTCCTATCCCACCAAAGAAGGGTCAGTATCTCCAAGTCCTTATCCTTCACCATCTGCACCACCACCGCCGCCACCACCCCCACCGTCTCCGCCACCACCAAGTCCTTCACCAGTACAATGTGGAGATGGATCATACTGCAATTCTGGTGAGTCTTGCTGCTGCACGTTCGAGCTAGCTGATATTTGCTTCCTCTATGGCTGCTGCGAGTATGAAAATGCAGTGTGCTGTGAGGACTCCGTCTACTGCTGCCCTCAGGACTACCCAATTTGTGATATTGCAGATGGGCTGTGTCTCCAGGTAAAGACTATATATGCTTAGATGCAAACTGTGCTAACTTCATTGAACTAACTGTTAGAGGCTTGGACCTTAGGTAATTCTTTTCTTTAGGTCCCATGGAATTTTAAAAGCATCTCCCATCATGCTCAAACATTTCAGAGAGCAGATCCAGTGATCGGACCAAGTACCTTGCAAGTTAATTAGTTGGTCCAATGAATGGATGCCACGCATCTCTCATCGGAGGAAAAGAGGGGTGGGGTGGGGGGTCTGAGGGAAGGAGCAGTTCGGTTCCACTCATCCCCTATGTCATCCCCCATCTTCATACCCCTCTTAAATCTTATGATACAAGTTGTTTTGATCAAATCTGACTCTATAGATGGATTCAGCACTGTCAATTTAAAAGAATAAACTCTTGGATCGTATTTTTTCGTTGAAAAATCTGGCTTTTTAAATCACCAAAAAAATGTACAAGTAGGATTTCAGCGATTTAAATGATGATCTTCACTGAATAAATGATGTAGATAGATCACATCTGTGGAGTCCGATTTGATCAAAACAACTTGCATTAATGAAATTCGGAGGGGTATGAAGATAGGGATGACATAAGGGATGACTGGAACCGATTTGGGTAAGGGGGATGATGCATGACATCCACACACGTCGGGCGGGTACCTTTGCATGGTTAAGTACTTGATCTGCTCCCAACGTTTCATTAGTTCATGGTCTACCTAGTCCAAGTGGGTTCCACACCTAACCCTAAAATTGCATCTTATTGGACCCACTAGGGGAACTCATTCTGGTGTTATCATGGTGTGCTTGGGCCAGGATCTGACCCATTGACTTCGTGTCCTTGTGTTGGCTCAGGTGTGTGCATGACACGCACTAGATTTTCTCAGGATGACATACAGTGATCAGACTGAGTATCTTTCATCCCAAAATGTAATGCGTGTCCTTGGACCAATTACTGGATCTGCTCTTGATTTTCATCCCAAACAAATTCTAAATACAAACATCTTGGTTTGTTGTGCAGAACCCTGGGGACTTCCTTGGTGTGAAGATGAAGAAGCGCAGGTTTGCCAAGCGCAAGTTCCCCTGGACAAAGTTTGAAGCCAAGAAGAAGGAACCAAGCCAACCACTCGAGCTCACCTGGCGTGGGGAAGGCATAGCTGCAGTGTAGAGATACAAATGTTTTCTGCTACTCCTTATGGCCTTGTTCTGTCACTTCTAGTTTCTGGTCTGTAATGCTTCGCTAATAAACGGGGCCATGTCAATATGAAGTTGCCATATATAGGCAGATCAAACTGAAAAAAAAACTTTGGCCTTGAATGATTCCATCTATACATAGGGTAAATATTATTTAGTACTAATGAAGGTACAAAACTATCCAGCTGAAAATCGCAGCTGCTTTGATTCAATCAGAGTCCATAAATATGTTCAGCATGGTTTGTTTGTAAAGGATCAGACCTTAGATCATGTTTATCTGACATAAGAATATGATCTTATGAGTTGTGAAGTCTTGGTACATTGTAGGCCTGGGACTTTTGAGCCTACAATCACATGATTCAAAACATATTTTTTATTAAACAGTAAGTGTAGATAACATATATAGGATCTGACTACCAAAAAATTGAAAAAAAAAGTGTTTTCTATTCAATAGCTTTGTACTTTGGTACCAAAAGTCACCTCTTTCTTAGTATCTCTTGATTTCATAAGGCAATAGGCAATTTATGTTGAATATTACAAAAACATTTTTTTTTAGGCTAGACCAAGGAAAAAACCATTACCGACTGCATATTGGCATGACTGAGGTCAGTAAAACCCTTAAGGTACTCCCTTGACCACCGAGAAGTACACCCAGCTTCGGCCTTGCGGCAATAGCCTTTTCTTCTTTCTTTTTTTTTCTTTTTTGTTTTCTGATGATGAGGAACCCACCAGATGGGATATGTCATTTGGAGTTACACATTGCTAGTGAAAACTCTTCTAGCAACCTGTAATACTAGGACCACAATACCCCATTGAGTTGTTAATCATTATGTATCAATTACAAAACATCATCATCATCTCCAGAATGCGTGACAACATTCCCTTATCTTATGTGGACCGCCTTGAAAATCATGGAACTTGATAGCCTGGATATGGAAAAGGAACACCCACATGGTTTGCAGAGGGCTACTTAATGCTTATAAATGAAATCGTTTACTGTTTTTAGTTGGTCGAGTTAGATTGAATGAAACTGAACAGATCAACTCAAATAATTAAAGACTTGGAGACAGCATGCCAAGACAATCCTCAGGGCTATTGACCTTTTCAACATTTATAAAGAACTAGCAGGCCATTCTGGCAAGGGAGATTAAGCACAACCTGGTTCAAAGAACAACTAGTAAAATGCCCTCAAGGGCACAGATCTGACACCAAGTTCCTGAAATCTTATAACTTCCATAAAATGAATGTAAAGTTGCAGCTTTCAGGTAAATTGCCTTTTCATGGACTACAAGCAAAACTTGGTCGCAACATGGTACACCAAGCCGGGTAAAAACTACAATCATGAAAACATGAACACCATAATAAAGCTAATAATACTTCACGACACCATGGAAAGGAAATCCTGAATACCTTCTTCTCATTTAACCGTATGTAGAACCCCAATTAATCAAATTTAAAAGGTAGGCCAACTTATACAATCTCCATTTCACAGATTAATGTCCCTCTCATAAAGGTCAGATTCAATGGCTTTCTGGTTTTCTTTTTACTCATGGTGCATACGCTGCTGGCAAGCAGATTTCACTTGTTTGCTGAAGTGAAGATAACAGAGATTCATCAAAAGCAACTTCCATCTACCAGTCAAGATACTACTTCACCAAAATTTCAAAATCTAGAGCTCTGATTGAACTGATGTGAATTGTAGATAGACTAGGTGAACTTCTTGGCATACGACAATTGTCGGGTGTGGTACCCCATTCATAATTGGACGTGGAATTAATGGAAATCATGACAACTGATGCTAATGATGAGATTAAATTCATAGATATACAAAGTCAAAAACTCATCTATTAATGAGATTCTCATGTCTAGCAAAGCAAATGTTTCCTTCATAGATGAGAAGCTAGATAAGTGCTGCATTTAATTCATTGTTTTGAAACTTTATTTTACACAAATATATCAAAGGCTCTCTCATCCCAATAAATAGAGAATGAGTAAAGAGCAAATTGCCTCTTTTCACTAAATAAAACCCCTGCTGTGAATGGTGATATCAGTCTCTTACACATGCTTTATAATCAAGTTATTGTAATTCAAACCCGTACAATTTTCAACAATCTTTCTTGAAGGACAGATGGAGCAACCGATTTTTCTTAGCTAACATTTCCACCAACTATTGCAACTTGCCTCAAAAGATACTGCTGGTGTTTGGATGCATCAGGTTGGATAGAAAGACTCACCGTGATTTTCAGAGAAAGGTCTGCACAAGATATGAAGGGTGCCATTTGAATGGCCTTGTCAATATGTGCTTGTGCAACACAACAATGACTATATGTGATCAGGAACAGCTTATGAATTCTTTTTCAATCAAATATTTGTCCCCATAGTCAAGAGTTCACCACACAGCCCCATTGATAACACTCTTGTCTGCCCGGAGAAGCCGTCCCCATGAGGCAAAAGGCTTTTGGTTTCTCGTGATGAGCAAAAATGTTCGCCATTAAGATTATCAAATGAAAATACTAGGGTGTTAGGCAATGCAAGTATTAAAATGAGCAACTGAATGCTAGAGATATCATTTTGCTAGATACCCTTTGATTTGTCAAAAAAATTTATTTTTCTTATAGATGGCTCTTCAACATGGAACTTGGCCAAATCACATTTGGAAAAGAGAAGGTACTCATAATATAAGAAAACATGGTTGTAAAACTAATGGTGCCTATGAAACAATAAAATCATTGAGATGGAGAAATTGTTGGCCTCACTAGCATGCATCTATGGATTCACAGATGAGTAGATAACTACATATCTTCTAATGCCAGTTCTCTTGAAGCTACATGATGCTATGATCATATTCAAATTAACTCAGTTATGTCGCTAAATAGAGAAGATTGGGAAGAATTAATTAAACATGACTTGACCTCTGACAGAATTTCAGTATACCTGGCATTTGAGCCATGAACTAGAGCAGAAAAGAAAATAAACAAATGCATTCTAAGGAACTCAATCTGATTTCTACATTTCCTAAAACTCATGCTTATTCTCAATCTTGATAAAGTGGTAAGCATATTAGCACATATAGCTGCACATATCTGCATTATCTGACTTAAGCTGCATTAAGGATCAATGGAATCAAGCTTAATCGAATACAGTAATCACAAAAAGAAGTGGCCTCAGAAATTAAAAATAGTAGTGCGAGATAGAAAGAGGAAGTCAACCAAACTAAGGACAAATAAAGTTTAGCACAAAGAAAATGAAAGAAATTGAGTTTTATATCGCAAATAGGATATAGAAATTATACTATGAAGTGAACTCAGAACAGTTGAGGTGAACTCTAAAAAAATCCAATCAACCACAAAATTTAGAGGAAAGCATAAGAAAAGTGCAACCTGTTGTTTGTATGGCTCCTCTTTAGTTTAGCAATATCTCCACCCAGAAATGAATATTTTCCCAAGATATCATCACTAAAATTTATTAGAATCCACTGTTCCTGGCACACACTGTAATTAACTTTACAGGCACTACTCTATCATATCAATACAGTAGGTAACAAAAAGAAGCATACAAGCAGCTATCTGCAGGGAGAACTGGAAATCCATGCACATAAAGTGATAAAGTTCCATGAGAGATAATAACTTGCATTGGCGATTGATGTAATTATTAAATACAGTGCACTTTAAGAGCTTGCCAAACATTTCAAACAGGTTTCTACCACTGCCAATAGAGCAAGTCCCAAACTAGAAAAGCAAGCTTTCCAGAGAAATATGATCAACCATTTTGAGGATAATTATAAGATGCCAAAGAGGCTCTCCTAGATGGGAAGTATGACTCTCCATTGAAGACGTTTCCTGAGCCTGACGGCGACCTCTTGCTGCAAAGGTAACTTGAATAATCATAGAGGATAGTGTAGTTGCTGCTACTCACATTTCTAAAATAGCATCCTTCAGTGCTCTCATACCTGTACACCTCCTCAGTGCTTCCCAATCCGCTGGTTACCAAATTCCCCTTGACAACCATATAACCCCGCGCAACCTGCGAGTTTCTAAGTGAAGTGAATGAGAAACCAAATCGTTCACCTCTAAAGGAATTCTCATCGAATCCGAGTGACACATCCGTAACATCCGTATAACTTCCATTGCCCTGATCCACAACATCAGTGTAGAGGTAAAGTGGGAATGTCTGAATCAATTGAATCGAGTATAGATTAGAAGATGGGAGTGTGAAGTAAACACCATAGTTGGAATTGATCGTCTGATTCACAGTCTGTGCATTGCCAGTGTTCCCAAATTTCATCCAATTTCTATATCCAAATCTTTGGACGGTATGAGTGCTGATCTTTCCATAAGATGACTTCACCCATCCGGTTGCCGATATATACCGGTTAGCACTCGTGTCGAAAACCCCATCAAGACCCTTAAACTTTGATAACAAATTAAGGTATGAAGGTGGGGAATCATACCTCAGCAACTTACCCCTTGTTTTCTTCCTCCCCCCATCTAGCCAAAGATGCAAATTTGCATCAATGTACCACACATCCAGTGCATTAGTGACACTGAACTTGATGGTATGATTCTTCTTGTCCAGAATCTCTCCCAAGAATGGTGTGATCTCTATGTCATAAGACGGGAGATCGAAGGAACCGATCCCGGTAATAGGCCTCCAAAGAAGAGGATTAATCCCACCAGTATAAATCACAGTAAAAGGCCATACTGCACCCACTACCCTCTCATCCAAGCTCACCACAACCTCCCTAAAAGCCCCATTGCCAGCAGTATCAGTCAAGTTGTTAGCTTCGATATATTCGTTCGGTGGATTCGAATACCAGAACTCATCATCAGAATGAAAAGAAACATAGATCTCCAGCACTGCTCTGTAAGCATTGCGGGGTACAGTGAACTGTTTCTGCTGCACATCAGTTGAATTCTCAATCAAGAACCAATACCCATCATTCAACGGAGGGGGTCGTGATATGGGGAGAATCAAATCAGCAGGGAAATCCAAACTGGAAGCCAAACCCAGTTTTTTCCCACCAACTTGTTTGGGATAAAAGTGGAAAGTCAGATTGACATGGTAAACTCCAGTATAAACGCTAGTAACGATGTTCCCAAGATAGACAGAGAGAGTCTGGTTCTGTTTGAGTAGAGAAGAGAACCTTGTGATGTCCTTCTCAACCTTCCAGAAGATTCCACTGGCTCTAGGCTCAGCAGTGCAGCCTCTAAGGATCTCAACCCCACTGAGCCAGATACCAAAGATCCTATCATACTGAGTCCCTTTGCATTTTGCAGACCATTCTAGAACAACCATGGACCAGTCAAGAGATGGGCAGTTTTGAGGAGGGGTGTATTGGACTGTCACAGGGGGCTTGCCATAGGTGTAGCCAAAATCATGCTGCAGGATGAGGGAGGAACAGGGGGTCACTTTGGGGACTTGGATGGGTCTTGAGACCTCAAAGTATACAGCTGGGGAGTGAGGTTGGTCTGGGAAACTTGTGAAGAGACTGGTTTTTAGTGGGTATGCATTGGATGGTGAGAGTTGGAGGAGGATGGTGGTGAAGAGGAGGGAGAGGACTGCCATGGCTGCTTCACAACTGGTAGTAGTGTAGGTTGGAGGTCTTGGAACGGTGGGTGTTCATTTGTAATTGTTTGGAATAGGTCAATGGGTCGGGTTTGGTTCGGACTCAGATCGAACCAGACTTGGACATCTATGGGCCTATGGCATCGTGTTTGAACTCGGGTTTAATCGGATCCACTATAAAAAACCATAACCGGACTCGATAAGAACTGCATGAATCAAACTCCGACTATATCCAGTAAAATCATATTTTTTATTATTTTTACATTGAAAAACTGCGGGTCTTAATAGAAACTTGTGTTAGGTCTGGGTCTAGTATAAAATTTCACAAACTATTTCCGGGACTATGTATTAATCAAATCTTTGGGTTCAGACTTGGGTCTTCTTACGTATCAGACCGTATAAGGTTTAGTTCGGTCCTACCCGTTAACACCCTTTAGTTTGAAGGTTTGGTTGCTGATCCCGAGACGGGTGTGATCTGGTTCGTTTGTGCAGGCTGGGTTTTGGGATTTGGGGAACTTGAAGTCGTAGTTTTCGAGAAAAACAACTGGACTTATTAGTAATTTATAAAAAGTACTAAAATTTTTCATAATTACATTTGACTTCATTGTTATTATAATTCAGAGGTAGAGATGTCAATGAATCGAATATTATCCTATATCTGCACGAATTTGATTCCATTTAGTTGCATTGGTAAGCTAAAACCATATCCGGTAATAATTGGATGAGGGTATGGTTTTGATTTTTGTTATTGATCAATCGGATAAATATCCAAATTTGATGGATGTCCGAATCGGCTTGCATGTAAAAAGCAGATCCAGTATGAGCTTAATACCATCCCAATTAGAATCCGTTTAGCTAACATCCGATTAGTTGGATAAAGTATTTGATTACATCCAACCCAAATCCGAACCGTTTACTTCTTTATTTGGAGGTAATTTTTTTTTAGGCATCGGTGTTGCATGCTCAGCATGCAGCTCTACTACTGCTGACTATCAGTCTTGGCATTTATCCATCTCTAAAAATTCCTAGATGGATGGCTGTCAGGCAGGTCGCTGCATGCCCCACCATGCAGTGATGCTGGATAGTATGAAGATTTATATTTCCAAAATACACTCAAGCCTTAAAATCATTGAGTTAGCCTTTGTTAGTCAAACAAAGTGATTAAGGCTCTGTTCGGGAGCCTTAAATCAGAGGTTTGTTGTGGTTTCATGCTTTCTACTGTTTGGAAGCTGTGGTGTTACAAAAACATGTAGAGTTGAAAACCCAACACCACACCTCTTCTTGTAAACAAGAGGTTGTTTTTTGTAACTTGGTCATCAACACCACATTTTGGCAACACATGGACATTGCTTTTCCATCTCACAGCAAGACTCCCAAACAGAGCCTAAAACGCCTTTCATTTGTTGAGTTGATTTGTTTAACAAAGTGCTGTAAGATAACATAAAATTAGTTGGTTAACAATAAATAGACAAAAACGTTGTTTTGTATTTGAGGCATGTATTGAAAATAATTCACGTAAGGTAGTCGGTTGGATGTAATAAATTAAATGTTGGACTGTTTCTTATGAATAGATGACAAGTGATGTGGCTTTTTGTAAATTACTCTTTATATTATTGTGGGCTAACGTCAAGGAATAGACAGAGACTAACTGCTACTTGTCTAGCAGCAGCAGTTAGCAGTTAGTGCACGTCACCTTGTGTTGGGACGCTGTGGGAGAGATCAAGCTTCAAGAATTCAGCCGTATTGGCCGATATCTATACTCAAATGAATGTTCTGTATCGGCCGCAAAAATAATAATAAAATATTATGTGTTAATAAAAAAGTGATACGTGTTAAAACCATTAAAATAATATTTTAAAAATAATTTTTAATAGTTTTTATATTTATTAAAAAATAGCTTATTCCTCGAGTGATGCATATCGATTTTCTGCCTATACGCACTGATACTGACAACATTGGACATCATGATACAACTAATAAGAATCGCCGGGTTAACCAAGAACTTTGAAATGTTCATTTCTTAGGCCTTGTTTCCTATCAAACCATTGCACAATAGTAGTTACGGTGCCATTTTTTAAACCAATATTAATAGTGATATGGATGTGTTCTACTCATGTTGAAAACGAGATGACTATGTTCTCTTAAATGAAATTTGCATTTTGGCAAATATGGTTGAACTTAAGCAGGGAGATTGGAGCCTAATTTAATCATATTTTATTTTTGAAAAATAACATCTCTAGGACCCTTTACCCCTCGCAATTGTGATTTTAGGCCTTTTGCAATAAAATTGTATGGCTCGGCTATGTCCAATACCCACTTAAATCTATAATTACAGATTTTTTTAGGTAGAATGTTATGAACTCGTATAAATTTATTTATGTTTTTTTGGTAAAACTGAAACCACCAAAATCACAAATATCATATTTTTTTGCATAGAAAAAAATTTGCATAAAAAAATTTGCCAAACACCTCTCACAAATAACATATTGATTCACATATATCTTGAAATTGCATATATTTATATGCGAAACTCCACTTAAAGGGAACCAACAAAATCACAAATATACTACTTACATATTTGCAAAATTTTTATTATATGCAACTTTTTTTAATAGTTGCAATTTTGTCGAATTATATATATACTTATTTTTGTTTTAGAGTTTCTTCTTTTCATTAGAGTTTCTACTTACATATCGAAATATATATTGTTATTGATGATTTATGATTGTTTGCTTATCCTTTAGTTAATATTTATTGTTTTTGTATATGTGTAATGAGGCTAGGGTTCACTATGCACAAGCATTAAAATATCTAAAGTACATTATTGTGTTTATTGTAGGCAATCAATGATGGCATTTGAACGGGTTAAAGTATACTACCGTAAGTCAGATTACACTAATTGAAAATCTATATTGGTCTCCAAAAATATTACCTTTAAGAAATTTGCGGCTTTGATGTTTCATGAAACTGGATATGCGACTTTGAGCCTCCGGTATAATTATTCTCCAAAGAACCAAGAAATGCGGATAGGGAAGGATGATGATGTAAAATCAATGTTATTTAATGGTGATGTGCACTTGAAAGTATGAAAATTTAATGAAGGAGCAGTTAAAAGAGTAGTTGATCAATAGAATGATGTGAATCCTATAGAGAATGTGCATTTATCTTAGGCACCATCTATCGATCTGAGTCATTTGTCGATTATCCAACTGTTTCAAATAGTGAACGATATTGATGTTGTACATGATCAACGGATCACTGCAAAAGATATGGAACCACATGGGCAAAGAAATGCCAGCGATGTTCATCACAATAATTTGAATGACATGCAACATTCCTAGGTATACGACAATGCTAGGTACAAGTTATAATTTTAATGTAATTTATGATTGAGATGTAAGTATGATGATGAATGTGATATTTTGATGGTTAATCTTGAATGTTGCAAATGCAGGAATGATGCATGCATGAAAACAAATAAAGCAATAGATACAATGAATTTTGATGTAGTTGGTGCAACTGAACAATTAATTAGTGATAACATCAATCATGCTGACATTGCAAAATCAGATGATAACGAGTATACCATGTCGATAGAAGACGACAAAGACATTGATGAAAAGATAAATAAGGGCTGGTGAAAGAGATGCATCAATGACATTAAAGAATGCAAACCCTTGTTCTTGTTCAATGAGTTCTCATACAATGAAGAACAATTAAAAATAATTGAAGTAGAGACATCTAATTTATATGAGCAATTTCATAATGAAAGATTTAATAATTATGAACAATTCCAATGGCTACATACTCAAACGATGGAGAAATTACTTTGGGCAAAATGTTTAATGATTTTTAACATTGCTGTGAGTTTTTGAAAGATCATGTGATAAAAAATAAATTTAAAGCAAAATTTTTAAAGAGTTGTAATAACAGAGTCACTGTCGTATGCACAAAAAAGAATACTCATATAACAATTGGTTGTCCCTAGAAGATCTATTGTATAAAGGTACGTGAAGCATGCTGCTTTTAAGTGAAGATGTGTTATAGTGAGCATACATGTGTTGGATCACAAGGAAACCTTATAGTGGAGAAAGTGCCTTTTAAATGGATTTCAAGTATTATTCACAAATAAATGTATGATAAATCAAAGATAATTCTAAGAGAAATCATGAATGACATCAATCACGAGGAAGGTATGGAGGTTACTTACAAACAATTATAACATGAACGAGAACATACTTAGCCTGCATTATATAGTTCAATTGAACAATTCTTAAAGATGCTTCCAGTATATTTGGATCATCTAATAAATGCTAACCGAGGATTGCTAAGGTATAGTAAGACCAATCAAAAAGATCGATTTAAGTACATGTTCTTATCCTTTCGGCCAAGCATCAATGAGTTTTTGAAAGGAAGACCTCCAATTCTTATAGTAGATAATACATTCCTACAAGGAAGACACACGGGTATATTATTGTCGACCAATAGTATTGATCATTTTGGTGAGATATTTCTGATAGCATTTGTAGTTGTTGATAAGTTGTCCAAAGATTCATGGGTGTGGTTTTTAGATATATTAAAGCATGAATTCATACACTTTGATTAGTTTAGAAATTGAAGTATTGACACTTATCTCAGATAGGCATCTAGGTTTAAAATATGTTGTCCCCTACACATGACCTACATGTCATGTTGAATTTTGCATGAAGCATTTGACGGGGAACTTTTTGAAAAAATTTAATTCATCACTCAGTGCACTTTGGTGGAGTGCAACTCAATCTATCATGAAATAATAATGCAATTATTTTTTTGACAAAGTTAAGAAACAAAGCACATAAGCATACAATTATAATGTCACTGACGTGAATCTCATATATTAGGCTAACTATCACTTTTAAGCGAAAAAATATAGCTGCTTAACATCTAATATAACAAAGACCTTAAATTCATGGATTCTCGCCATACATGACAAATTCTTAATTATACTTATTGAAAGATTTATCTCATGTTGAGAAAACTTTTTGATAAAAAAAAGATTGTGGGGCAGGATATGACAGGTGTTATGGTGCCGAAGATCAAAGAAAAGCTAGAGGAACTAAAAAAAAAGATACAATAAGTATGTGTGCAAGTAGTGCATTGCCTTCGACAATGGTACAAAACCCGTGATCGATCTCACAGTTACAGTGTTGGTCTTCAGAGGTGCATGCACTCTTGTGAAAAGTGACCGGTTAGCGGGATTCCTTCTGAACATGCGGTCATATGCATTTGTATGAGGGCAACCTACCAGATGATTACTACGATAAGTGGTTCAAAATTGAATCATATCTCACTGTATATAATGAATATCCATTCTTTTCGATGGAGGATAATGTCCCACACATCGCTTCACCTACTCTTATAGATATCTATCTACCAAAAGTGGTTCGCAAAGCAAGATGACCTAAGGTCAATAGACGGAGAACATAACAAATGAATGTTCTGCCATAAAAGTTTAGTGTATATGGTGAGGTTGGATATAACAAGCGGCACCACGAACAACAATATATATATATATAGTGTTGTTTAATGAATTGCTTATTTATGTGCATATCCAGTGTTTTTTAATTAATTGCTTCTTTATATATATATATTCAATGTTTTTTAATTAATTGATTCTTTATGTATATATTTAGGTAGTTTGAGATGTATGGCCATACACGTGCTTACAAAAGAAAGAGACTCAAAGAGCCCCACGTTTCGAAGAGCAATGAACAATCAATCATACATGAGGTATAAGAAATATCTCGAATCATGTGTGTATATTTGATATTAATCATATACAATTTATTTTGTTGTTAAGAAAATTAACTAGTAAACCTTGTATGTTCACAACAATTGGTAGCAACTAAAGGGCAGCAAGGTGGAGCAACTGACTGCTTGAAGAACAATGACTTGCCATCTCATTTTTTTGATGCTGACAAGGTATGCCTTTATATAACTTTGCATACTTACAAATAATTTTTTGCACAATCTTGATTTATGTTGCAACTCTTGATTCTTTTTAACTGGGGCAATGAACACTAGGTTCTTTTGAAAATAGACATGAAGGAAAATGACTTCAGACTGTACAATTTCACTTCGAATACATATTTAGCAAATAAAAACCTCAAACAAATAGTATGATAACATAACTTACTCAATAATATATTTTTTTGTGTATGTTTGCTATCTCTTTTTCGTGTATATGTGTTACAAGTTTATTTTTTTTAGCAAAATTTGGGTCCAACTGTTATAAAGATTGGATGACACAGAGGATAGAGGGTATTCCTCATCAAGAGAATAAGTAATTACTTTACATTTGTTTGTTAACTTATTTCGTACATGTGCATATTTTTCACTTGATATTTTCTCATTTTATAGATATGACTGTGGTATATTTGTCATACAATATATGCAGTAGTTAGGCAAAAACTGAAGTTTGAGTTTCACGCAGGTATGCATTTATATGTCAGTTGTTCACCAATTTGAGATGTTCGCTGAAGTTAGTTGTTTGTTAATAAAGGGTTATTTTCAGCAAGATGTCACAAATATAAGAAATCTTATGATCAAGTTCTATAAGCACATGAAGGTAAGTGCTTTCAAAGGTGCGAAAGATAATGAAAAGGCAGAGACATTGGTTAGAGAGATGCTGAAAGAGTTTGTCCAGCTAGCTGAGATGTGGACAATTATGCAACTTTGTAATAGATCAAGTTAAACTTATATTTAATTGGATATCGAGTTAAACTTTATAATTGAATGAATCAAGTTAAACTTTGACTATAACTTTATAATGAAGTTTGTGAATTGAATGTAAATTTGTAATTGTTAAACTTTAAGTTATTTGATTTCGTGCGAACCAACTGTATTTAGTTTTATGTTAATTATATTGACTTGTCTATACATAGAGAAACAGTTTTGCAAAACTGTTCGATTTTTGCCGATCAGTATAATTTTTTGCAAATATACTTCACAAGATTTCAAAATACATATGCGAACAAGTACGATATATACAAATGAGTTGAAAATAGTTGCCAGAATTAGTAGCTGAAAGGGAAGCTGATTGGGGAGAAAAGACAAAAAAAAAACTTAGATTATGCAAAAGTAAGTAGGTTGGAGACCACAACAGGTTTATATGTGATTCAAGAAGTTCATAAAAAATAAGAAATATTATATATTTGTCATAGTTTCTTAAATATTTAAGTAAGATATTTGAGATATCTGGAGATTCATAAATATCTTCATCTGAGAGTGTGCAATATATGAAAAAATGTCAGCTATTTGTGAAATTAGTGGTAAGTGTTTCACACATAAATTTATGCGATTTCAGGATATATGTGAAACAATATGTTATTTATGAAAACGACTAAAAAATAACTTCATGTGAGAGGTATTTCACACATATTTTTATTATGTGTGAAAGAGTATGATATTTATGATTTTGGTGGTTTTAGTTTCACCAAGATTTTGCAAATAAATTTATGTGAGTTCGTGAGGTTTAAATTTGCATAAAAAACTTGTGATTCTGGATTTAAGTGGATGTTAGACATAGCTGATGGGCGGTACAATTTTATCGCAAAAAGTCCTAAATTCACAGTTATAAAGGGTAAAAACGGTCCTAACAATGTCAGATATTTGTGATTTTGGATATCAAAAAAATATAAAATTATAGGGTTTTTAAGGAATCGGGTCAAATTACTCGTACAGTACAATCATTTTTCATTTCATTTTTTCTTGGTCAATTGAATTTTTTTAACAAAATAATTTCATCCTGACTCATCAAGCTTGGCAAATGTTGTGCACTCCTCCAATCAATCCTTCAAGTTTTTGACTTATTAATCCAAATAATTAGTAAATTAAATCATTCAATAGTTACTAACCCATAGCTAAAAGTATCACTTATGAGATGGATCCAGATTAATCATATATCATCATATCCTCGTCAGACCCAGCTTTTGATCTACTATCAAAGTTTTGGGTTGGAATTCAACTCAGAACCACTAACATGAAATTCATGTAACCCATAAGTCATTAAGCAGCAACAGCAGAACGACCTATTAATCATTATTATTTTTTTAGAGAAATTAATAAGTATTAAATTGAGGTCTTAAAATTTATAAACTTTTATTTTCGTAATTCTAAATATAACCATGCCTCAGCCCAACTTCTTTATCCAAAAAAAAAGGGCAATAACTAAAAAACTCAAATAAAAGTGCTTGGTTACAACCACAATATGATAGGCGGAGCCAGTGCGGCTAGGTCTCGGATCCTGAGGGTGGTTTCTCCGTGTAAATATTTAAAAAGCATATTATTTTACTATTACTTTTTTTTTTGTTTTAATGTGTTATCAATGTTCTCCAGACAGTGGTTAGCATAATTATTTATACTTAATAACTTATACTATACATATTATAATATAGGAATCATGAACAACTATAGTAAAAAATAATTAATGTGTTTTCTTTGGTTATCTTGCCCTTAAAGAATCTTCTGAATCAAACTTGAACTGGGAGGAGATTGTGGTGGGCTAAAACAGAAAATAACAGTAAAAGAATCAATATGTTTGCTAGAGATGCAAATGGATCAGGAATCTATCAAGGTCCAACAAGGATCCAAACTATAGGTTGGACATAAGCAGATCTTAAAGAAATTCAGCTTATATTCGTTGCAACTGTGGTTCAATCTGAATTTGGGTAGACATAATTCAAAATGATCTGACCAGGGGATTAGGTTCGAACCAACTTATTTTGCTATATCCCCTGAAAAATACCCATGCTTAGCTTCTCCTTTTGGATCTAGTGTAATACCTGAATTCAAATTCGGATTCAAAACCGTTTAACACAAAAACACTTTTTCAGTGTTGATCCAAGATACTGACCAGTGTGCTTCTCTAGTGCGAGACTGCCAGCTTCTTATAGCAACCCAGAATTTTGAAAAAACACCCAAAAAATTCTTAGTGGGTAGGGTTGGTACGTTTTCTATCTGGTAGATTTTCATCTCTCTCTCTCTCTCTCTCTCTCTCTCTATATATATATATATATATATATATATATATATATATATATATATATATATATATATATATATATATATATATATATATATCATTGTCATCAATATCGGTGATATTTTAGAAATATCATGAGAAATATTGATATTTTAAGATAGCTGATATTAAAAGTAATATCTCACGATATTTTAAAAATATTGTTAGAAGACAAAATATTCAGATATTATCATGATATTTTTGGATTTTTTTTATTTTAAGTTTACATTTCCTATTTTTTGTTTCTTTTATATTTTAAAACCTTTAAAACATGTTTCTTTATATTTATGAAAGAAAAATAATGCAAAACTTATTATTTACTTAGTTTTTTTGTTGTTATTTATATATTTTTTATTTTTTAAGCTCTCAAAATTTATCAACTTTTGAAAATCTTAATGAGAAATTACTTTTAACGATACATGTGACTATGATATATATATATATATACAAAATAATTTTATTGTATGACAAAAATGATGTATTTTAAAAAAATGTCCCACAATTTACTAAATTCACCAAATGAGCAATACTTCAGGTTCTCATTTTTTTGGAGACGCTTTTACCTCTCACAACTGTGAATTTTCATTTTCTGTGGGTCATGAAGTTGAAAGTGGATGGACTCACAAAAATTATAAAACACTTGTAAAACTCAAGACGAGTATATCAAAGAATGTTGTGAAGATCTTTTAAGTGCAGCAGAATTTCATACCTTGCGAAATTTCTAACGATTTTCGTTGAGGTATTGCAAAATTTCTTTTTATTGCGAATTTCTATTATATATAAATGACACTTCGTTTCTCAACCCCTTATTTTTGCAATCTTAAGGTTCTTTTGGTCCCCCCAATCGGTGGTTTGCAATCCTTTCGATAGTCTTTCGATGACATTCAGGCTTTGCAAAAATCTCTCATCGACGATGGTGCATCAACATCAGTAAACCCAGAAAGCATAAGCGACACTTCATCAACAATGAGTTTTTTTTTTTCGGTAAAAGCATGTTGACACTTCATCGACAATGATTTTTTTTGGTAAAAGCATGAGCGACACTTTATTGATGGTGAGTTTTTTTGGTAAAATCATCAGCAATGAGAAAATTGGCAACACCTCATCAACGATGAGTTTTTTCAATAAAAGCATCAACGGTAAAAAGATCGGTGGCACTTCATTGACAATGAGTTTTTCGGTAAATGCATCGGAAGTGAGATCTTATGGTATGGATGTGATAGAAAACCAAAAGTTCGTGAGTTGTTCATGAGTACTACATTCTCGTCGTAGAAAATGTGAAGAATAATGATGCAGAAGGCATCCGAATGCAAATAAGGGGTTGACGACCACAAAAACTCTAGGGTTGCGAAAATAGGGCATCTGAATGCAAATAAGGGGTTGAGAAACAAAGTGTTATTTTTATAGAATGAAATGTCAAGGTACTAACTTTCATAAGTTTTTCATAATTTCGCAATACCTCATGAGATACTATTTTGAAAATTTGCAAGGTACAAACCTCCACAATATTTAAAGGATTTTCCCCACGTGCCTTGCGATGCTTGTCTCAAGTTTCACAAGTGTTTTGGAATTTCACAATCCTTTTTGGAATATCATTACTCCGATGCAATTTTGATAACGAGTTTCGTAGGTCCATCCACTTTCAGTGTCATGGCCCGCAAAAATTGAAAATTCACAATTGCAAAAAATGAAAACCTGCAAAATTGTCCATTTGATGAATTTGGTAAATTGTAGGGCATTTTTGAAAACATGTATATATATATATATATATATATATATATAGAGAGAGAGAGAGAGAGAGAGAGAGAGTACTGGGAGCCATCCTCTGATTGCCTCATCTAATTATCAAACTGAGTACCTTACCAAGTACTTGGTTCAATTAATGGATACCTCCATACACATCGGCCAAGTACCTCCCGAAACAATTAATTTTTTTTTAAAAGCCCATTCCTAGCCCAGCCCTGATTGCAGCAAATAGTTTGATTTGTCCATATGAAATAGATTTTTATTAATAATTATAGCCATTTTTTATTTTATCTCAAAAAAAAATTTTCCGGGGACGCTGCCCCCGAACCCCTGACTATCACACCAAAATTTTGTTTTTTTGCTACACTTTGTTTGCTCCCCTCCCCCCCCACCCCTCACATGAATCCTAGCTACGCCACTCACTACAAGAAAATTGTTAATTAGCGACGGAAAAAATCCGTCGCTACTTAGCGACAGATTAGCTAGAGATAGAATCTGTCGCTAATTCGCGACAGATTAGCGAGGAAACAAATTTTATCGCTAATCTGTCGCTACTTAGCGACGGATTAGCGACTAAATTTTTTGTCGCTACTTTTTATTACAAGAACACCATTTTAGCGATGGATTTAGAGAGGGAACTCTGTCGTCGCTAATCTGTCGCTAATTAGCGACGGCGTAGCGACAGAATATATTCCGTCGCGTTTTTTGTATTTTGATTTAGCGACGGCTTAGCGACGGAAACATTCCGTCGCTAAATGTCGCGTAAATCCCTAATCCCATCCCTCTTTCTCTTTTTCCTGTTTCGCTGTATTGCTCCCGCCTGCCGCCCTCTCCCTCCCGCCGCCCGTCGGCTCTCGCCACCGTCCGCCCGCCGCCGCCTCGCCGACGATCCTCGCTGCCGACCTCCCTGCTTGGCTAGCGGCTGCGCCAGGGACCCCGAGCACCGGCGACCCGCCGCCGACCTCTTCCTCCTCCCTGCTGTTCCTCCCTGTGGCTGCTGCCGGGAGGTGTTGTCTCCCCTTCGATCGCCGGCGACTCGCAACCAGCGTCCTCAGCCGCCGACGACCGACGATCCTCCCTGCAGCCACCTCTTCGCCTCCGCTCTGAGTTCCGGCGACCCAGTGGCCCCCGAGCTTCGCTCCAGGTCTCCCCCTCTCTGCTGTCGACTGCGCCGGCCACCGGCGACCTCGCCAGCCGCCGCTCCCCGTGCTTTCCGGCAGGGGGGGTCGACCCCCTGCGTTTCCGGCAGGGGTGGTCGACCTCCTGCCGGAAAGGCATGGGGGGTCGACCCCCTGCCAGAAACGCAGGGGGTCAACCCCCCATGCCGGAACTGCCTTTCCGGCAGGGGGTTTAACCCCCTTCCCTGCCGGAAAGGCAGGGGGTTTAACCCCCTGCCGTGCTTTCAAACTAACAAATTGAAAACAAACTAACAAATTGAAAACAAATTGTTGTATTTGAAAATCATGTCGATAAAAGTAGAACTATTCTTAAATTTTTGTGGAAATCAAAATCCACTACTGAACTATGATAAATCAAGCTACTGATTTGCAATTTGTCAAACTGCTGTGAAAAGATTGAATCAAACTACTGGAAATTATAATAAATATGCTGTCATAAAATTAACTGCTAAAAAGAATGTCTAACTGCTGATATATATATAAAAAATTGACTATTTGCTGATAAAAATTTACTATTCTTTTGCTAAGTAGTTCAGATTAGAAATTGTCTATGACTTTATGTTAGTCGACTGGTTCAACATGTTATAGCTGGTTTGTTAAATTAGCATCTTCTAGTTAGATTTGGCTTAACATATATACTATTTTTCTTTTCTCTTCTTTCAATTAGTTAGAGTTGTTTTAATTTGTTTTAATTTGTTTTAATTTTTTTAGTTAGTGTTTCATCTTGTTTCATGATTAGTTAGTTTGTTACTTAATTTGTTTTGTTTTTGTGCAGATTTTTCAACGGAACCAACTCGTGCTCGGCCACCTGTGGTAAGTAAATGACAAAAACAATGCAAATCGGGTAAATACCCGTGGTGAGTAAGTGATGCAAACATATCACATGTTATTTAATTTATTGAATGCAACACTTTATTGTTCACACACTCACTTAGTTGTTGATATCTAGGACTGCTTTGTTGGAGTTCGGAGATCATGCTGAACATGATTTTAATGTAGAAATATGAAAGTGTTCTTATTTTTGGAGTACGGAGTCCATGCTAAGCATGGTAGTAGTTAGTGAGATATTGAAGTGTGTTTGCTGCAGGTACATGTTTGCCATTTATTTGATATGAATGATTATGATGTATTGCAATGTTTGATGTAATTGTATCCATGCTTGCATGTAGTTACTTTCAATTTGATTTTGACTTCTATGTGAAATTTTATAATAAAAGCATGCTTCAAATGATTGTATCGTGTCATTAATAGTTTGCACATGAAAATATTAAGTTATCAATACATGCATCAAAATTCTTGTTATTGTTTGACATAGTATATTGCATGATAAATTTGACATTTTCTTCATCGTAGCATTCTGATTGTTTTTTTCTTAATTCGTTAGGATACTATTCGTAACATCATACGACAGAATGACTGCAAACCGTGAATGGATGTACCGTAGGATAGTGGACAATGAGTTATCGCATGAATATATGGATGATGTCGATAGTTTTATTGAATTTGCAACGGCGAGTGTCAGTACGGTAGATCCCACAGGTCGGATTAGGTGTCCCTGCAAGATTTGTAAGAATAATCGATTTGTAGAACCTCATGGCGTTAGACATCACCTATACAGGAAGGGTTTTGTTAGTGATTATCAGAACTGGACGTTTCATGGAGAAGAATTTAGAAACGATTTTGATGCACGGGTGAATGTGGTGCACGATAATCCATATACGAATTTGATATTTGATGCTGCAGGAACAGAACTGGGTTCTGCTATGAGTTCTAGTGATGTAAGAACTGCGGTAGATGAAGAATCACCAAACGATGCAGCTAGTAGATTTTATGATTTACTTAAAGATGCTGATGAGCCACTTTGGAACGGTTGTGAGAGTCACACTATCTTGTCTGCAGTTCTTCAACTAATGAATTTGAAGTCCGAGTATAATTTGAGTCAATCATGTTTTGACCGTTTGTGCATGATTGTGAAGAGTATGTTGCCTAAAGATGAGAAATTGTCACAAAATTTCTATCGTGCGAAAGTTATGGTCAACGCTCTAGGTATGAGTTACAAAAAGATTGATGCTTGTCCAAATCACTGCATGTTGTATTTCAAGGAACAGGAAAACGACATATCATGCCCGTCATGTGGGCATCCTCGGTTCAAGCCAAAGACAAAAGGCAATGATAGCACGAGATCAAAGGAAGTTTCATACAAGTCGCTCCGCTACTTTCCTATCACTCCTAGATTGCAGCGATTGTATATGTCTTCAAAGACAGCTAAACACATGAGATGGCATGCAAATAAAGTTCGACACGATGAAAACAAGATCACGCATCCTGTTGACGCTGAAGCTTGGAAGCACTTTGATCGTACTCATCAGAACTTCGCAATGGAAGTGCGAAATGTTAGACTCGGTCTATGTACAGATGGATTTAATCCATTTGGGGGTAGATCAACTCCATACTCATGCTGGCCAGTATTTGTAACTCCATACAACCTTCCACCAAGCTTGTGTATGAAACGTCCGAATCTTTTCTTGTCTCTGTTGATCCCTGGTCCGACCTCACCTGGCCAAAATCTTGATGTATATCTAAGGCCATTGATTGATGAATTAAAAGTACTGTGGGATGACGGTGTTACCACGTATGATGCCCACAAAAAACAAAATTTCAACATGAAGGCCGTTGTTCTATGGACAATCAGTGACTTCCCTGCATATGGTATGTTATCTGGTTGGAGCACACATGGGAGGTTGGCTTGTCCGTACTGCATGGAGGATTCCAAAGCTTTTAGATTGAGGCATGGAAGGAAGCCTTGCTGGTTTGATTGCCATCGTCGATTTCTACCCAGCGATCATCCGTTCCGACGTCAAAAGAATGCATTTACAGCAGGCACAACTGAAACGGAAGGTCCATCCTCAAGATTGTCTGGCATAGAGATTTTAAGAAGATTGCGATACTTTCCAGATGTATTAACAGATGCCCGCAGTCCTACACCCTTCCGTGGATTTGAGAAGGAACACAATTGGACGAAAAAATCTATTTTTTGGGAACTACCGTATTGGCCGACCCTATTGATACGACATAATTTGGATGTGATGCATGTAGAGAAAAATGTGTTTGATAATGTGTTCAATACAGTAATGAATATTAAAGGAAAAACGAAGGATAATCCGAAGGCCCGTATGGATTTAAAATTAATATGTAAAAGACCAGAATTGAAACTCAAAGAGTATAATGGCAAAGTACTGAAACCAAAGGCGAAGTACGTGCTCGGACCTGATCAAATAAAACATGCATGTCAATGGTTGAGACAACTGAGATTTCCAGATGGATATGTCTCTAACATTGCTCGGGCTGTGAAGATTGACGATGGACAGTTATATGGGTTGAAGAGCCATGATTGTCATATCTTTATGCAACGATTGATACCCCTAGCATTCCATGATATGTTAGACAAACCTATATGGGGGGTATTGTCTGAGTTGAGCGGATTTTTCAGAACATTGTGCGCATCGGAGGTCATTGTATCAGATGTAAAGAATCTCGAGGACTCTGTCATCACCACTGTTTGTCTGTTAGAAAAGATATTTCCGCCAGCATTTTTCGATGTTATGGAACATTTGATCATACATCTGCCATATGAACTAAGGGTTGGTGGCCCTGTGCAATATCGATGGATGTACCCATTTGAAAGGTATATGTTTTTTTATATTTGTCTCTTTAATGACAGATATTTAAAATTTGAAATGTATATTCTTGTCAGATGCATGTTCGACCTAAAAAAAAAGGTTCGTAATAAAGCAAGAGTAGAAGGCTCGATTTGTGAGGCGTACACTTTAGAAGAGATTTCAAATTTTTCATCTATGTACTTCAAACCTCATATTCCAACACGTTACACATGCCCGCCCCGTAACGATGATGGAGAACAAGTAACTGTAGCTGACAAGCTGTCGATATTTCAACCACGTGGGCATGCATTTGGTAGTTGCCGATCAAGGCTATTGACAGATCGAGAGCAAGATGCAGCACACATCTATATTCTTTTTAATTGCTCAGCGATCGACCCATACATCGAGTAAGTATATGTATATGCAACTCAATTATAAATCCTTTTATGTTCTATATGTGGATACATGACTCGGTAATATAAGTATTTGTGGTTTGCAGATGATTTGATCAAGAGTTGCGAAACGAAGTTTCACATCTCACTGATGCAGAAGTACAAAAAGAACGTGAAACTAAGTTTGTGGAGTGGTTGAAACAGTTGGTAAAGAAGCTAACATAAATTTTGTACTTATAAACAACACTAAGTTACTTAATTGATCGTGATCACAATCATTGTTTATGTTTGTGCGTAGGTTCGCAATGGTGATGTTAAAGATCAAGGAATATGTGATTTAGAAAATGGTCCGACCAAAGTTGTGCAATGCTACAACGGGTATATCGTAAATGGTTATCGATTCCATACAAAAGACTACGGTATAAACAAATCAACGATAAATAGTGGCGTGTGTGTCAAGGGTAGCAGCTACGGTGAAAATGAACATGATTACTACGGTGTTATAGAGGAAATAATGGAGTTGACTTACTTAGGCATGAATAACAGGGTTACGGTATTCAAGTGTCATTGGTTTGATCCAACTGCAACAAGACTCGACAAAGCTTCAGGCATTGTGGAGGTGAATCATAAATCCAGGTTTGGAACATATGAACCATTCATATTAGCCTCGCAAGCTCAACAAGTTTATTATACTTCATATCCGAGTATAAAAAAGTCAGATAGAAATGAATGGTGGGCAGTTTGCAAGGTGAAATCCAAACTATACCCCGAGTATGATCAGTTACAGGAAGATGAGTTAGCTGAAGACAATGATTACTATCAATCAGATGATGTCTGTGACTTTGCTTATGGTCACGATGTTGCGCATGATATGCATGTCATATCTCCATTGGCTGATGAAACATTCATAGAGGAATGTGATCCAAATGATGTACCAAGTGGATGGGCAAACAATGAAGAAGAAGAAGAAGAAGAAGAAGAAAAAGAAGAAGAAGAAGAAGAAGAAAGTCAAACTAGTGACGAGGAAGAATTCTCAAGCTAGTGAGCAAAATCTTATACTACAAACCTCTATTTAAATGCATTGTAATACTTGATGTGAGTTGTATTGCAATACTTGGTGTGAATGATTAAAAATTTTATTTGAATGTATTGTAATACTTGATACGAATGATTCGAATGCATTGTAATACTTGATGTGAATGATTTTAATTATCTGAATATATTATAATTTATGCAATTAACGAATGATTTGAATTAGTGCAATACTTGATGTCAATGATTTGAATTATTTGAATGCATTGCAATGCTTGATGTGAATGACTTGAATGCATTATAATACTTGATGTGAATTATTTGAATGTATTGTATGACATATGTTATTTGTTAGAATATGGTTCGTGGAGGTTATAGTGGTCGCTCATCCAGTAGTAGCCAGGCTCAACCTTCATCTTCACGGGCTCCTGTGATAGGTATATCATATAACTAATTAGATGCTTGATTAGTTCAAATGCACATTCTGAGAATTTCTAATGTATTTTTTTACAGATGATGTTGCGCCTGTACACGACCCACCTACACCAGTTGATCGCACAAGTCAACAGCCAACACAGGAAACATGGTCTTCTCAGGCTGGCACAAGAAGACTCATTCGAATAGTGTATATCGATAATCGACCGTAAGTATTTTGTTTTCAATTATTGCATATCTTTTAAATATTTTATATTGATATTTACTGTGTAACAATTCATGTGCAGCACGAGGTTTGAGCCACAAGAAGTAGTACGGGAGATTAGGAATTCACTTCTTCAATATCTACCAGGACCAGTTGCTCAATGGAAAGAGTACCCAAAGGAGGTGTTAGACAGATTGTGGTCCTCATTCATGGTATACAGTTGTTCCTTATAGTTAATGTGTTTCATATTTAATTTATTTAAGCAATGTCTACTAACTTTCTGAAAATATTTGTAGGTTTCGAATCGCTTTGCAACTACGGTGGAAGAAAATGATGCAAGGAACGTGTGGCAGAAGGTGGCTGCCAATCGATTTGCAGACATGCTGCACACTATGAAGACTGCAGCAAAAAAAGCATCTGGCGTAGTAGATGATCCATTACTGTGGAAGAGCCATGGTCCTATTACTATCAGGAGAGATTACTGGGATGAAATGTGCGATAAGTGGGCGGGAGATGCATTTAAAAATCACTCTGCGAAGGCTTCACAAAATCGATCGAAGATGCCCGAAGCCCATCTACACACAGGTGGATCTAAGACATTTGGGAGCCACCTAAAAAAAATGGTAACTCATCAATATATAATATTAATTTTATAAGTATTGTTGCAAACTTGTGTACTACATCTTTTGTCATTTAACTTCGCAGGAAGCAGAAAAAGGAGGCAGTGTACCATATAAGGATGTGTTTGTAGAAACACATAAACGAAAGACCACGGGAGTCTTCGTATCAGAGAAGGCGAGAACGACAACGGTATGTATTAATTCTATTAATAATCATTGCAATATATATGCAAGTTATCATAATGTTATCATTAATTATTAATGAATACTTTAAACATTATTTTGTAGGAGGCATATGAGCAACAGATGGTAGAGCGATATGGCGAAGACGCTACTCAGCATCCATCATTTGATCCTACAGCATGGGTGACTGCAGCAGGTGAACCCCAAAAAGGTCGCGTGTTCGGGTTTGGGAGTAAAATAAACACTTCACCAGTTATTGGTTCTTCCAGTTACGGCTCACCGACTTCTTGCGCCGACATAAGCTCCAAGCAGCCGACTATTCTTTCCGGTGATGATATGCGCGAGATCATTAATGAATCACTGAATAACTACTTCCAATACACCGTCGCCCCCTTTCTCCGAAATGAGATCAAGGCCGCTGTTCAGGATAGGGGATCTTCGATTCCAGGTCCCTCTCAGGTATAATCACATATTTAGTTTTTTTGACTGTCTTAAAGCACATCTGAGCATGGTAGAATCACATATAGAGTTTTTCTAGATGCCTTAGAACACATATGAACATGCTATAATCACATATTCAATTTTTTTACTGCCTTAGCACACATATGAGCATGATAGAATCACATATAAAGTTGTTTTGCCTGCCTTAGAGCACATATGAGCATGCTATATTCACATATTCAATTTTTTTACTGCCTTAGCACACATACGAGCATGATCGAATCACATATATAGTTTTTTGCCTGTCTTAAAGCACATCTGAGCATGGTAGAATCACATATAGAGTTTTTTTATATGCCTTAGAACACATATGAATATGCTATAATCACATATTCAATTTTTTGACTGCCTTAGCACACATATGAGCATGATAGAATCACATATATATATTTAACTTTTTGTCTGTCTTAGAGCACATATGAGCATGATAGAATCACATATAAAGTTTTTTTGATTGCATTAGAACACATATGAGCATGCTATAATCACATATTCAGTTTTTTGACTGCCTAAGAACACATATGAGCATATTATAATCACATATTCTGTTTTTTGACTGCCTTAGCACACATATGAGCATGCTATAATAACATATAGAGTTTTTTAACTGCCTTAGAACACATATGAACATGTTATATATCATTTATGATAGAATCACATATAAAATTTTTGGCTTTGCCTGCCTTAGAGCACATATGAGCATGCTATATTCACATATTTAATTTTTTTACTGCCTTAGCACACATACGAGCATGATCGAATCACATATATAATTTTTTGCCTGCCTTAAAGCACATCTGAGCATGGTAGAATCACATATAGAGTTTTTTTATATGCCTTAGAACACATATGAACATGCTATAATCACATATTCAATTTTTTGACTGCCTTAGCACACATATGAGCATGATAGAATCACATATAGAGTTTTTTTATTGCCTTAGATCACACATGAGGACATGATAGAATCACATATAGTGTGTAATTTATTTCATTATATTTTGTTTATCAATACTGACTGTTCTTTTCTTGTGTAGGCTGCTAGCGATAATCAGGGTAGTGGAGCTGAAGGGACAGATAAAGACAATGAACAAGAAGACGCACAAAATCTTGGCGATGATTAGAGGACTGTGTTGAAGAAGTTCTATTTTTTTTATTTTTCCTAATTGTAATTGTTGAATTGTAAATAATTAAACTTTTTAATTTTAAGGTGGAACGATTAATTATTATAGATACTTGTTATATGAATTTTTTTGTGTGGTTTGTTTTTTATTTACAGGAAATATAAATTGTACAGGAAATAGAAATTGTACAGTTCTCGGTAATTAATTTTTAAATATTTTTTTTTTTGATTTTTTTTCGTTTTTGCGACGGATTAGCGACGGATGATTCCGTCGCTATTCATATTAATCTAGCGACGGCTTAGCGACGGAACCATCCGTCGCTATTCATATTAATCTAGCGACGACATAGCGACGAAATTAAATCCGTCGCCAAGCCGTGGTCGCCGTTTAGTACCGGCGGATTGGCGACGAAATATAGCGCTCGTTATTCCGTCGCAATTAGCGACGGACCTGGCGGCGGAATTATTCCGTCGCCAGTTAGCGTCGAAATATTCGCGACGTAAGCATACTGTCGCCGCGTTGTCGCTAATCCGTCGCTAACATGGTTAGCGACGGATTAACGACGGAATGTGGTCGTCGCTAATCTAGCGCTTTGTTGTAGTGACTGTGTGTCATCATGCAAGCTTATCTTTTGGTTCATGTACATATATAATACATTCTTTACCAACAGTCTGGCCAAACAGCACCAAAGCAGAAATTTTGGGGCAAATATTCGGTGCTAAAACAAGGCCATTAGCTGAAATCTGGTCCCTCCACTCCACTTGACCTTGACAATTGAGCAGATTTTCTTTCTCCTTATGCTTGGTAAGCAAGCTGAGGTTAGGCAGACCCCTGCCAATTCATTGAACAATAAAATAAAACATTTACTATAACTTACAAGTTGAAACCTTTCTGATATCAATCCGGTGTTTTGTTTTTCCAAACACAACGACGTCAATGCAGCGCAAGGTTTCCGGCCAGAAGATTACAAGATTTTGCCACTCTTTTTAATCAAATTCTTGATTGAAAAATTGCATCCAACACTTCAGTGTGCACCCAACCTCATTTCCGAAACCCAAACCTGTTAATCCCATAGTTGTGTGTGTGCACGCGCGTGCCTGCATGCATAGGCTCAGATCAAAACTCAGTTAATGTGAGTTTTAGCTTGAGTCTTATTTTGAAACCCAAACAAAGTCAGACCAACTCGAATCTGAAAACCAAACCTACCCGCTTACACGCCTACTTCTAGATAAAGCGTTTCATTGAAGAGATTTTGATGTGAAGCCCTTATCACAAACCCTGATTGCCTCACAGCAGATGGCCCATGGATGCAGCTCGGCTCCACTCATCCCCCATCTTAATGCCCCTCTTAAATCTTATGATGCATGCTATTTTGATCAAATATGACCCCTATTAGATGGATTCAGCAAGAAAATTTAATAAGAATATATAGACTCTCAGATCATATTTTTCAACAAAAAATTATGATATTTTAAATTACAAAAAATTTGTATTCGATCAACTATTGATTTTTGAATCGGCAAAAAATCCTGCACACAGGTCAGATTTCAATAGTTTGTTTAAATGTCAATTTTCACTAAATGAATGTTGTAGATCACATCTATAGTACCCGTCCATGAAATCCCAATGAAGGGTATGAAGATATGGATGATGTAGGGGATGAGTGAAATCCGTTTGGGTGGATATGGTAATAGTACATGCAACTTTTTTTTTTCGACAGAGAAAGCTGGGGTTAGGGAGACCCCTACCAGTTATACAATTATACCATTTGGGGTTCGAACTTGCAACGTCCCAACACAAGCTGACTGCTCCGGCCAGACAAGCATAGCCCCCGTTGGTGCACATGGTGCAATTAATGCAACTGCACAAAAAGCAAGTAGTTCCCCCCAATGACACATGTCCTGTTCAGACTGGGCTTCAGAATTTCTGAGGCGGGATCCTGTCCAACGCTGGCTGAGATTAGCATTTACACCCACAAACCCCACCTCTATGTGGTACCACTTGTACTGAGCTACAGCACATAGGGGTGGGGTTTGTGGTTGTAAAACTCTAATCTCACCTAAGGATGGCAGTGGACCGGGGCAGGGGAACAAGGTCTCTACTCTCCTCTCTTCTCAAAAATCCTACCCTCCATCCCTGCACGGATTTTGATTTTAACCTCCATCCCCCGGGGCGAAATGGGGGCGAAACTCAGTTTCTCCTCTGTCCACTGCCATCTCTAAAGAAGGATTGGGGATGGAGCAAGGCTGGCAAGGCAGGGATAGAAGATGTGGACGGGGCGGGGTGGGAGAAAGTGTAAGTCCATCCCCACCTCCATCCCTGTGCGGGTTTTGATTTTAACCTCCATTCCCGTTTCATGCCCTCCATCCCCGGTTCAAATGGGGCAAGGCGGGGGCAGGGCCCGTTTTCCCCTGGTCCACTGCCATCCCAGCGTTTGACAAGATCGGCCCTCCCCATGACACATGTCCTGTTCAGAATGGGCTTGAGAAATTTTAACTGGTTCAGCACCACATGTCACGCACAAAGAAAATTAGGGCACCACTTGTTTTTTGTGCGTTTGACAGAATCCCCCCAAGTTTAGGGGAGGGCAGATCATGTGCAATTACATTGCACACTTTGAGTGTGCTGCTGCACCTGACTGCCCTTCATCTCCAGGTTACAGCAGCTGTGGGACCCAACAGAAAATGAAGGGCAGATCAGGTGCAGACACTAAAGTGTGTAATGTGATCGCACCTTATCTGCCGTCAGTTTAGGGGCTGCAGATCGGTGGAAATGTGATGCACAAACTAATGCAAGCTAGCCCAGCCTAACCACACGACTTGTTGTTGGGCTCTACGAACTATGCCAAGAAAACCAGTTTAAATTTGTGGGTCCCACAGCACATCTTTGTTGTGTATTCACATTGCACCCGTTCCATCCTCAAGTCTGGCTGGCAAAGTCCCCTTTTTTTTTTTTTTTGAAAGGCAAGGTTGGGTTAAGCAGATCCTTACCAAATATCCCTTAAGCTTCATATAGCAGAGAGATTCGAACCTGGGCCTTCAGCTTGGCACAGGACACCGCTTACCACATGGGATACCACCTCTGTGGTAAAACGCTTAAAAAGTCCGTAGTCTCCCTTGCCCACTAGGAAATACACCCAGTTTTGGGCTCACGACAAAGCACACTCAAATGAGATTGGAACTCTTGATGCGCGCCTTCAGCTGGGTGACGTTCACAAACACCCCTCTTGCTGAATGTGACTGCGTTTTTTTTTATGACGAGAAACCCTTGCCAAGAACCAGGTCGCTTAATGCCCCTCCCCCTTGTGAGGTTAAACCCCGAGGGTAGGTCAGCATCACCCAAGCCCTTACGAAGCCCACTAGTTAAAGGCACCAGCACACCTCAGCACCTTCTCTCCAGGCCCGCTGCCACTTGGGTGACCCTGGCAGGTGTTGCAGTGTCCCTTGTTAACATAACAAATTTACACATTTCAATAATGATCCTGCTGTTGCCAATAGTGCCACGTATTCAATCAGGCAACTGTAAAAGAACCCCACAAAATTTATTTTTTCATATTATGATAATCAAGTTGGAGTGAGGCAGACCCTTGCCACTACAAACGATGAATTCCTAAACCACCCTTCCCTTAACCACCATTGATAGGAGAAGATGTTCTTAGATAATTAATAGTAGAAGATGCTAAAGAAGCTCTTGTTGGATATTGAATTCACCGAAAAACTAAATAGATGTTAATCTTGTTTGCACTAAATCGTTGAAAAAAATAAAAACCAAAATCTTAGGTAGAAGCGTACCTGAATTCATTGGTGCTCGGACGGGTATGATATTTCATAACCTTTATATGTGGCCTTGTCTTTCATTAAACTTTACGCGAAGACTGCTTTCGCTTGATGATGATGATGGAGAGCCTGAAGAGAATGCTATTATATATGGTTTAGGGATCATAACTTAATTGTAATCACCTTAGAGTTTATTTTTAATTTAGCTTATCATAAAATTAAAAATTAACAAAAAAAAATATCTTTTCACATAATAAAACTATTAGATATCACATTACCCAACCTTACTGAATCACATAATATGGGCCTAAACATTAGCAGTACATAAAGTAGGCCCACACTATTTTTCCCAACAGCTCTGCCTAAGAGGACTCCCCAGAGCAAAATTCCTCTAGGCTAATGGCAGCTTCTTTGTGCAAACATAGCTTGATTGATCATAAAGAATGGTATAGTTACTGCTACTCACATTTCTAAAGTAGCAACCATTGTTGCCATCATACCTGTAAACCTGCTTACTACTCCCTAGTGCACCAACTAACACGCGTCCCATATTGAAGAGAAAATATGCAGATCCACCCTGAGAGTTTGCAAGTGAGTGGGATGAGAAACCAGACTGCCCACCACTAAACTTGTTCTCAATGATCCCCAGTGACACATTTGTAATCTCAGCACTTATCCCATTGCCTTTATACACAATATTCTGGTGAAGGTTAATCACAAATGTTCTGTTTTCTTGAATTGAATACAGATCAGAAGTTGATAGTCTGAAATAGACATGATAGTCTGAGTAAGTGGTCTGGTTCACAGTCACTGAATCGCCATCTTTCCTAAACACCATCAAGTTTCTAACTCCAAATCTTAGGTTGAGAGCAGTTGTGATGTTGCCATGATATGACTTCACCCATCCTGTGGCTGTGATTTGCCGGCTCCCATCTGTATCAAAACTCCCATCGAGTTCCTTATACTTCATGATCACATTAGGCTCTGAGTGTGGTGCATTGTAGCTCACCAACTGGCCTATTGTGTTCCGACTCCCACTGTCTATCCAAAGATGCAAGTTTGCATCAATGTACCACATATTCAGGCCATTTGTAACATTGAACATGATGGTATGATCCTTGAGGTCCATAATCCACCCCAAGAACGGTGTGATCTCGATGTCGTAAGACGGGAGATCGAACGAGCCGATCCCGGTGATCGGCCTCCATAGAAGTGGGTTGAAGCCACCGGTGTAGATTACTGTAAAAGGGCACACTGCACCCACTACCTTTCCATCCAAATAAACAAGAACCTCCCTGAACGCCCCATTGCCAGGGGTATTAGTCAAGTTGTTCATTCTGATGTACTCATTTGGTGGGTTGGTATACCAGAATTCATCACTAGAATGAAATGATATATAGACCTCCAGAACTGCCCTGTAAACATTCTGTGGTATCCTGAACTGTTTCTGCTGCACAGCATCTGAACTGCCCACAATAAACCAATACCCATCATTCAAAGGGGGGAGTCTTGATATGGGCAGGATCAAATCAGCTGGGGAATCAAAACTTGAAGCCAAACCCAATCTTTTCCCACCATCTTGTTTGGGATAAAAGTGGAAACTCAGATTGGCATGGTAGATCCCAGTATATATGTCATTAACAACGTTCCCAAGAAAGACAGAGAGGGTCTGGTTCTGTTTGAGTAGAGAAGAAAACCTTGTGATGTCCTTCTCAACCTTCCAAGAGACCCCAATGGCTCTAGGCTCAGCAGTGCAGCTCCTGAGGATCTCAACCCCACTGAGCCAGATCCCAAAGATCCTATCATACTGCCTCCCTTTGCATGTTGCAGACCATTCTAGAACAACCATGGACCAATCAAGAGAGGGGCAGTTTTGGGGAGGGGTGTATTGGACCGTCACAGGGGGCTGGCCATAGGTGTAGCCAAAATCATGCTGTAGGAGAAGGGAGGAACAGGGGGTCACTTTGGGGACTTGGAGGGGTCTCTTGACTTCAAAGAAAACAGATGGGGAGTCTGGTGGATCTACAAGGCTGGGCAGAAAGAGCCTTGATTTTTGTGGGTGTGCATAAGAAGATGAGAATTGGAGGATGATGGTTGTGAAGAGGAGGAGGGAAGCCATTGCTCTAGATCTGCAGAGGCTGCAGTTTTGGGATGCAGCTGTACTTTAATTGCATAGCTGTATTGCCTATGCTTCCAAGTTCCAACTGTGACAATTACTGTAGCTTGGTAGGAAAGTAAGAAAAACAGTTGATAATTCAGTGACAGGAAATGCCAATAATTTCAGAAGCTCTTTTTTGTTGGCTTTCCAATCAAACAAAACAAAAAAAGTTCACTTTCTTTTCCACCCTAGTGTGTTGGGTAAGAGCATAGCGACAAAAGTTTAAAACTGGAAAGTTAGTGCAGTTAAATTCTCGTGAGAAATTGATCTTTTTCCTTGGTTTTATCTAAAATATAGGCAACAATGAGTAAACTAAAAATTAGGAATAAAAATACTAGAAAGACAGAAATATAAGGCATATAATGCATAAAACAGCCTTTTTTCCTGAGATATAGCCAATAATAAACTTAAATATTGAGATGTTTTGGCTGTTTAAAATGGCAATCAAACTCGCATTTTTTTCTCATGATATTTTCAAATATCGCCGATATTTGTCTTTACCATAAAGAGTGCATGCGTTTTAGAAATAATAAATAGTATTAAACTTTCACATTCCATTGGCAGCTCAACTAATAAGTATCATTTACACAATTAACCAATTAGAATAAGGGTGTCAACGGGTCAGGTTTGGTTCGGACCTAGGTGGAACCAGACCTAGTCCCAATTTTCGGGTATGGTATCGGGTTCGAACCTGGTCAAATCGGACCCACCATAAGAGAAACCATACTCGGACTCGATAAGAACTACATGAACCAGACCCGGGCTATACTTGATAAAATACTATTTTTTTATCATTTTCACATTAAAAAATTGAGGGTCTTAATTAAAACTCGGGTCGGGCTTGGGTCTAGTATAAAATTTCACAAACTATACCTGGATCCGTGTATTAATCGAACCTTCGGGTCTGGACCCATGTCTTCTTATTTATTACCATACCCATTGACACCCCTAAACTAGAAACATGTAATTAACTCGATAGATTCAGATGGATCTTCTATGGTGTATTCTGGTAGAACACATGCTGGTAAACGAGCCCAATGTCTTGAGCCCAGTGTTATAAAAAATGCTCCTTGAGGTGCGACCCTCTGTGCCTCAAGGCGCAAGCCTGAGGCGGTTTTTTTTTTTTTTTTACAAAAAGATTTTTGAAACATAATCAACAAGATTTTTGTAGGTTAATCTCATATATTTTTCAGTTATGTAATCAATTTCTTAGTATATTACTATATTTTTACCTTTGTTGGTTAATCTCGCATATTTTTCAATTATTTCAGTTATGTAATTAGTTTCTTAATATATTTTAACTTTTGTTGGTTAATCTCATATTTTTAGAATAATCTCATATATTTTAACTTTTGTAGGTTAATCTCATATGTTTTTCAGTTATGTAATCAGTTTTTTAGTATATTTTAACTTTTGTTGGTTAATCTCATATATTTTTCAGTTATTTAATCAGTTTTTAGTTACTTTTATATGTTAATCTCATATTTTTTAGAATAATATCATATATTTTAACTTTTGTAGGTTAATCCCATATATTTTTCAGTTATTTTAGTTATGTAATAAGTTTCTTAGTATATTTGAACTTTTGTTGGTTAATCTCATATATTTTTCAGTTATGTAATCAGGTTTTTAGTTACTTTTATATGTTAATCTCATATTTTTTAGAATAATCTCATATATTTTCCAGTTATATAATCGATTTCTTAGTATATTTTATCTTTTGTTGGTTAATCTCATATATTTTCCAGTTATGTAATCATTTTTTAGTTACTTTTATATGTTAATCTCATATTTTTTAGAATAATCTCATATATTTTAACTTTTGTAGGTTAATCTCATATATTTTCTAGTTATTTCAGTTATGTAATCAATTTCTTAGTATATTTTAACTTTTTTTTGTTAATCTCATATATTTTTCAGTTATGTAATCATTTTTTAGTTACTTTTATATGTTAATCTCATATTTTTTAATATTTATTTGAGATTTTTTATTGGTTGTTATTTCATCAATAAAGCACTTCTTTATTTATTTGTATTTTTAGATATTTTTATAATTTTTTTAACATTTTCATTTTTTTTAGGCTTACGCCTTATGCCTTGAGGCTTACGCCTCGCCTTGATTTTTGGTGGAGCGCCTCACTATGCTTCAACGCTTTTCACAACATTGGCAGAGCCTGAAGTTTTTAAGCTTGGCTCATTCTCCCGACTAGCCAAGTCAAGTTCAAGATCATAATGAGCCCAAATTAAACAAACCCAGTTTGAGCTGACTTGTTTACTGAAAAATACATTGTTTTAGAGCAGGAAGAAATCTGAATAAAAAAATGCATTGTTTCAAAGATAAAAGCGATAAAGTTGTAGCACTAAAATTTTTTTTTGACTCTTTCAAAATTCCCAAAATTACAGACTTCAGCAACACTCGAAGGTATTTTGGCAACACGATGTGCGATACATATCACAAATTTGCAAGGTGCGAACTTCGACAATTGCAAAACAATTTTTTGTAATGTACCTAGCGATACTCATCGGCAATTTCACAATTATCGGACTTCTACAAGTTTTATGATTTTTGCAGGTAGTCGCATGATACTTGTCCATAATTTTGTAATTTTTTTGAAATTTCACAATTCTTTTCGAAATATCACAACCTCATACGCGATTTTGTTGATGAGTTTCATGAGTATATTATTTTAGCATCATGGTGCACAAAAATAAAAAATTTGCATCCGCAAGAGGTAAAAATATTTAGAAAAAATTGAGAACCTGCGAAATTGTCCTTTCGGCGAATATGATAAAGTGTGGGACATTTTTGAAAATGCATCATTTTTTCCATACATTAGGGTCATTTTTCATATATTTTACATATACTATGTGATGTAAAATATATCTAAAATATTTTTTTTTACTACCTAACAATCTCTACAAGTCGAGCCAAACTGAATACTATTTGTTCATGTCCATCTTGCTGAGCTTATTTATGAGTTTGAATGAGCACTTTACGAGCTCAACATGAGCGAAGCCAGAGTGGCTTGGCTTGTTTCCCAGCCCGAGTTAGGACCACGGGTTGGTGTTTTAAATGTAAATGGGCCGTTCAGATCTTGTTATTACTGAACCTGACCCAATCAGATTCTGATTCTGAATCAGAATCGGATGAGAAAAAAGACTATACTGAACGCAGATCCAAATTACTAATCTCAGTTATGTATTTTAATCAGTAATTGTATCAGATAATTCATCGAATTCAGATTCAGTGGGAGTCTAATTCACTGGTTAAATGTGCCTGAATCCACTGGTTAAACAGATTCTATTTGCTTTACCAAATCGGGGTCAGATTCATTTAAATATGAGGTCCAAGCCTGATCTGTTGACATTCCTGGCTGCGTGAGCCTACAAATCTACATCCCCAAGTAGCTAGGGATGTAAACGGTTCTGTTGGGATGCGACTAATACCATATGATTAATGGATTTGGATTCAGATTCGGATAATGAAAAGATCATACCAAATCCGCTTTTTACATGCAAATGGATTCAGACATCCGTGACATCCGGATATTCACTGGATTCCGTAGCAAAGATCAAAACCATATCCACATTTGATTGTAATCGGATATGGTTTTGGCTTACCAAATTCAACTAAACAGAGTCCGATTTGGTCAGCTATCAGAGAAAATCCACATTACGGGGGTGTTTGAATGCACACGGGTAAAAAGGTAATGGGCAAAACTTTTCCCCAAAAAAGGTGGCGTCCACGCTTTTCTTTCATGTAAATCAAACGAAAAGAAAAAAGGCTCAAAAGGTGGCTTTTTTCCCACGAAAAAAAAGGGTCGCACTTAAAGAAATTCCGCTTTCTTTCTCATATAAAATGCTTCATGGGATCCACAAGTAGGAAAAAAGTCTAACATCTGGTGGGGGTGACACTTGAGGAGATGTCACGAGCTCAAAACCCATGAGTGTCCCTCCCATGCCGAAAGGTGTACTCCATGGTTAGCAAGGGGAACCTGGTTTTTTTTTTTTTGGAAGGCAAGCTGGGTTTAAGCAAACCCCTATCAGTTATACAATGATACCATTGGGATTTGAACTTGCAACGTCCCTTTTGACGCCCTGATCCCGGGAACAAGCAGAGTTTCTTTTTCATTGTCATTTTGGAGGGACTAACGAGAGAGCACAAGCCATCGAGCAGAATAGGGGTTCGCCCATTCGAGTTTCTGGGATTCCCATTACAACCATTCTACGGACACTCGACGGAATTGGAGAGGAAAGCGTTTTCATCGTTACAACCAGGGGGATTCTTTTCAATCCTTTCTCCAACTATTAGCGACGGGCACTAAATGTTCCTACCAGACAAGCCTAGCCCCCCATTGTTGGTTTTTCCTTTTTCTTTTTCTTGAAGCCAGTCAAGGAACTTAGTTACAATAAGATGTGTTTTTGACATCTGATGGTACTAGTAAAAAAAAACTAGAAAAAGATTTTGGTCATTTCAAACCACCTTCTGACTAGAAAAATGATTGAAATGGTTACATTTTGACTATTATATGGCTAGAAAATGATCAGATGGTGGATGCTTTTCAATAACTTAAAGAGAATGTTTTTGCAAATCTGAAGTTTAATGCAATTTTGTAAAAAATAGGTTTTAAGAAAACTTAGATTTGGTGGCATTCAAATAGAGATCAAACCTAGTTTGAGTGGACTAACCCATTTATGCTTAAAACCTAGTTTTGGGTGTTATCCAAATGCAACTTTCTACCTACCAGGCTATCTCATGTTGGGAGTTCATTTCAAATATTTTTTTTAAAGGTAAGCTGGGGTTAGACAGACCCCTACCAGTTATACAATTATACCATTGGGTTTTGAACCTGCAAGGTCCAAACACAAGGTGACCTGCACTAGCTGCTGCTATCAGACAAGCCGAGCCCCTCCGTTGGTCATTTCAAATACTTTTTCTTGGCTTTATGCAAGTATTATAAGCCCAATGAGAATATGACATGGACCTCATCCATGTGGAGTGGTGTGCATAGGCCCTATACAGTTTTATTGTGCATTCTGGGTAAATCTAGGCCAGCACATGATTTTTTTTTTGAAAAGCAAGCTGGGGTTAGGCAAACCGCCACCAGTTAATATTCAACTTACCACTGGGTTTTGAGCCTGCAACATCCCACCACAAGGAGACGTGCACTGAAAGCTCCTACCAACCATGCGGAGCCCTGCGTTGGTAAGCCAGCATATGGTTGATGAATGGGTGTAGCCAAACCTATGTATTCAATGAAAGGCAATCCAAATACCACCAATTTTCTTAGAGGTAAAACTATGTAACCATGGTGTTTGGGTTGCCTTTTCATCATAACGATGAACGGCATCCAAGGCACATCTGATTCTCTGACCTGATCCTGTCTCTTTTTAGGATAGCAATCTTCAACAATTTACTCCCTGGAGTCGAGGGGTAAAACCTCAGAGTTTTTACGTCGACATGGACAGAGACCGTAAGTACAGCAAGCTGAGCCAGCACGGTTAGATCTTTGCGCCTAAGGCGGTTTCTCCGAGTAAAAAAAATCTTCGACAATTCGCTTTACAATATGATGATATGCAGCTCGTACCTAGTCTTTTTCTTCTTTATTTTTATTCTGCACCAATTTTCCTTTGGAATAGTTGGACAATCCTGTCGATGCTGCCCTTGTTTGTTAGTTGAAAATATGGGCAAATTTTGTGGATTTTCCTTTTTCTAAAGATAGTTATTAATTCTCTACTCTTTCTTTAACGTGACTTCATTGATTCTGTGTGACTTTAGATCTCCAATACAGATTGATATTTGTGGATAAAAGTTGGAATAAAGCCAAAACACTCATGTGTATGGTTGGAGTTCACGTGGTAAAAGATACCAAAAAAAATCTGCTTTCTGCAATTGTGAATAAAGCATGAGATTACACTTTTTATTCTCACCACTAGTGTTACCGTTTATATGAGCAAGTAAATATAATTAAGAGACTGCATTCACACTATGAATATATTATGGTAGATTTGAAGAGTATTCCTTCATTTTCAGACATTTGAATTAAGTTAAAAGTGACATTCTCTTAGAAAGAGAGAATTTATCTTGGCAAGTGACACGTGGAAGACAGGGTGAGTGAAGGGTACATGTCTGGTAGGAGCAGTTAGTGCATGTCACCTTGTGTTGAGACTGCAAGTTTCGAATCCCAATGGTATGGTTGTATAACTAGTTGAGGTCTGCCTAACCAACGCTATCAGTATCGGTATCGGCCCTGAATCATTTGGCCAATGATTCAGCTGTATTGGCCTATACTGATAAGTGAATCGTTTTGTATCAGCTAAAAAAAAAAACCATTACGATGGGCTTCATTTTCAAACTTCGGTATGACTTGGTTGCTATGATTTTATCCTTGTTTTCTGTTTCTGCTATGCATTGTTATAAGGAGATGCATTGTATCTTTTTTTTTCCTTTGCTTTTGTAGGCAGTCTGCCAACTGATCTGCTCTTTGTTTTTGTTCTTTGCTTCCTGAAATACTGTCAATAATGAGCTTTTCTTTTTGGTTTTTCATTCTTTTTTTATTTCATTTAGGAGGGCTAAATTTGATTTTTTGTGTTTGTTTTAGTTTAGATATCCATAATGTTTTGATATTTTTCTTTTTGTAATGTGGTCTGCGTCCTCTGTTAATCAAAAGAGATGGCATGGTTTTATTTTATTGATTCTATGAGCTCTGAACCTAGTTATGTGTTGTTTTTTCTTGCAGTAAGATCTGTCATATTCACTTTCTTCCTTTTCTTTTGTTGTTTTGTAGCTCAATAGTTCCAACTACAAAGTACTGACCGGATTTATGATGATGAAATCCACATAATTGCTGATTTTTATTTACCAACAACATGTTCACGCTGTTTGGGATTATGCCTGTTTTTTATGCCTTTGAATTTGGTTGGTTAGTTGGATTTTCATTTTTCTTGCACCTTGCCTCCCACGTGTTTGATAAAATGCTTGTTTGTTTATTTCTTGTAATGCTGTGTGTTTGAAAACATGTAGCTAGAGAAGGAACTATGAAATCCCCATGTCATCCAAACAGTTTTAAAAACGAATTTGCAAAGTACTAGCCGGATTTAGGACGGTGCGCTCAAACAAGCAGGTGTGAAGTACCAAATCCACGAAATTTGTGGATTCCATACTTCCTTCCCAGCTACCATGGACTGCTAGATTCCAAACAGGGCCTAAGCATATGGATAGACCCATTTTAGTGCAAAACTTGCGTTTAGGCATTTGTAGGGTTGGGAATGGAGAGGCAGTGACTCCACTTTCTTAGGATATTTAAAATTCCATAAATTTCTACAAAAATTCCAACAGGCCTAGTGCTAATTAAACAATTTTGCGACGTCTTCAGCATGCAAAATTAATGCACTTTATTGATTAACTTGATTGGTTAAGTTTTATGATATTGCATTTAACTAAGTTGGAGATGCGAGTTCGAAACCCACGACGGTGGGTTCCTCTTCTATAGTTTAAAGATGGGTATAGTTTTTGGTGGGCAAGGAGGACCTGGGGTTTTACAGTAATGAACTTGGTGCATGAGGTGAATTTTTGAATTATAAAAAAACTAATAATAAAAGTTGAAGATGCTCGTATTTAAAGGGTGTAAATGGGTTGAGTTTGACCCAGACTTGACCCGTACCAAACCCTAGAGGGTCAGGGTTTGGTAATAAATGAGAAGCTCCGATTAGAATCTGGGTCAGACCTGAAGGGTCCGGTTAATATATGGAACCAGGTATGGTTTGTGAAATTTTATACTAGACCCAGGCCCAACTCGAGTTCTGATTAAGATCCACAATTTTCAATGTAAAAAAGATAAAAAATATTATTTTACTGGGTATGGTTCGGGTCTGGTTCATGTAATCCTTATAGGATCCGGGTGTGGTTTCTCTTATGGTGGGTCTGATTGAACCTGGAATCAGACCTGGTACCATCATCTCAAATCAGGCCTGGGTTTAGTTTCACCTGGGTCCAAACCAAAACCGACCCGTCTGTTATATACGTCAAAGAGAAAACAATAAAATAAAGTGCACTTTCTTTCTTGAAAATAAAGTCATCAAAAGTCCTATAAAGTGAGAGTAAGAAAGAAGCCATGAACCAAAAAACAAACAAACAAACAAACCTGGTTTTCTTTTTAATATAATAATCTTGGGAAGCAAACGGTTCATATCCGAAACAGCCAAATACGAGAGTCCAATCCGGTCAGATCTGGAACAACCAAAAATTGCAAAACCCCCATCCCAGATCCAACCCATTTGCATCCCTAATCTCAGCCTAAGAATTGAATTGAGAAGCAGAAGATGAATCAATTATGGACTTCAAGGACTCTGTACCATGTATGACACACATCGGCGATGCTGTCTGTCTGTTGGATTAGGTGTGTTTCTTGAGATGGGGGAGGGATTTTAAGGTTTTTTTTGGGGTTCTCTCTCTCGTTGGTGTGGTAGATGGAGGAGCAACAGTTGAATTTCAGTGCGCCCCTTCTTTCTGTGAGGAGACATGCCGCTCTTGCTGCTGCCTCTTCAGTGCGTACATTAGGCAGAAGGGATGATGGGAGTGGGGGTAAGAGGTCAGGGGCGGGAGCGGGGGCAGGGAGTACAAAAGGTTTGTCGCCGCCGGGGTATAAGACTGACTTGAAGTCGGAGCCGGTGAGGAATCCCGGCACGGTTCCGTTTGTTTGGGAGCAGATCCCTGGCCGGCCGAAGGATTCGCCGGTAGTTATCCCTAATTATGATTCTAGACTGCCGGAACGGCCCGCATCTGCGCCGAGGCTACCGCCTGGCAGGGTGGTTGATGCTAGAAAGGAGCATGTGAAGACTGTGGAGGATGATGATCGTGAAACTAGGAAGGTGGGGAGGTCGCAGAACGATAGTATTGCGCAACCTGTGGTGTCTGTCATAGGGGTAGGTGATACACGCAGAGTTTTGTGCCCGAATTCGGGTGAGAAGGCTCATGGTAGTTCTTGTTCGAAGGAGAAGGAGAAGGAAAAAAAGGAGAATTTGGATGAGGATGAGTGTGATGCATTCGAGACATTTTCCCTGGCCGAATTGAGTTTTTTTAATGGTAGTGTTGGTGGTGTGAGTGCTTTGGATGGACAAGAATCAAAGAGAATTGGTAATTCTGCCGACCTGCAGGGCCAGAGTTTCATGATGGACCGGTTCTTGCCAGCTGCAAAAGCGATGGCTTCAGAGGTGCCTCAGCATGCTCCTAGAAAGCAACCTTTGGCCAACGAGCCGGCGAAGCTGGTGAATAGGATGCAAAGAGATCGAGAGCCATTGCCATGCCAGCCTAAGCCTTACGTTATCCAGCAATGTGCTGTGGAGGATGAGGAAGAAGAAGAGGAAGAAGATGATGATGATGACGATGTGGGGAATTCGTTGGGTACAGCTTGTGGGGTGTTCCCTTGGAGTTTGAAGAACTCGCTTTGCCTTACAAATCCAAATTTCCATGCTCCAAGGGTGAGAAATAAGAAGCAAACACCATTTCCTTTAGTTGCTCGGAAGGGTAATGTACCGGCTAAGAGTAATGACAGTGGATCTTTCAGTGGGAGCGATGAGGTATGTTACCGCTGCAGTTTTTTGTGTGTAGGTTTTGTATCATTAAAGAGAGGCAATGCTCATTATGTTTTCTTATAATTAAATTACAAAGTTTTAGTGTTCAGTTGTTGTGGTTAAAGACCTGATGTCATAGATCATGTTTTGGGCAACTCTAGCCTAGTAAGCCATCGCAGAACCTGGATTCTCTTTCACTCAGTGATCCAAAAAATTTAGACCTCATCAGTCATGCAATTGCATGCTTTTTCTCTAACTATCCCAACTCATCTGCTAATCACTGTTCTGTTTGACTAGTCAGTGGTCAATTTCGGGTTACCAAACGATTTATCTTCATTCACTCGCCTGTTAAACTTATTCCAAATTTTGTTTGGAGTCCTTGATTTAAATTTAACAAATTGATCAAATTTCGGAGTCCTTTGTATGCGTTTAACAAATTGATCCATTAGGCCTTATTGGTGACTGTGCTTTTCGTTCTGCAGATGACATGGGAAGCTATCTATAGACATAAATTAGTTCGCAATGTTCAGTCTCTTGGAGTTCTTGATGATGGAAGCAAATTAAGTGAGTCAGCTAGTTCCCCTTCAGTATATGAAGACGCTGCAAACAATCAGCTAACCTGCTGGAGTGATTCTCAGACACAAGATGGATCATCGTCCTTTAGGCGTTCAACGGGTGGAATATCACCCTTCAGAAATGAAGCGTTCGGTTCTCCTTTTCGTGAAGGCTCAGGTTTTCTGGGAATTCCCAAGTCAGGCATGAGTTTTGGTTCTGACGGCTCAGACATGAATGTAAAGGGACTTGAAACCAAAAAGGACACACTTCAGTGCAGAAGCAAGGGAATGTCAGGTTCGATGAACCCTACAGTTAAGAAGACTGTATATGTTGATTATGTTTGTGTAGGGGATGCATCAGATCCAAAGTCTGGACCGGTGGAAATCAAAGAGCTAATTCAACCAATAGACAAAGCGCAAACTACTTCAGCAGAAGATCAGCAAAAACAAGGGAAACTAACCCTGGTGTCTTGTGTTGTAAGCAAGAAAAGTGAACTAGATATGTCTGATAAGGGGAAATTAGGGAATTTCTTGCCCTCAAAACCCGTCAAGGCTCATTCTGGTTTACTTACTGACATTAGACTGCTATCTTGTGCGGATACATCAAGGCAGAATGGTGGGGATGATGTTGCTTCTGTAGATGACTTGAGGCAAGGCAATGCCACTATTGACAAAGAGTCTAGAATTTCAACATCATCACTAAGAGAGCGGATTAACGGTGATGCAGTCAGTTCAGAGAGGGGCTTCCGAAAGGAGCAAATTAGTGGGAATCGTATAGAAGCAGATAATGAGGGAAACTCTTCTGTGTTGCTTCCACCACCACCATTGCTTAAATCTCCTTCAGAATCATGGCTCTTTCGTGCATTACCTGCTGTTTCAACACAAAATTCCTTGTCATTCCTTCAATACCGTTCAAAGAAAAGTGCCACAAAGGCACTTATTGAGCCAAAGTAGGAAACTATCATCAAATCCACTAATGTTGATCATGGGCATCTGTGGTACTCGGAGGTACTGGCAATAACCTAGTAATCCATGAGGTGTTCATGTAATTTATCTGATGCTGATTTCCATGTCGCTGTTTACAGGAACTAAGCCAGACTGCACCCCGTCAAACAGAAAATTAAGACGTGGAGATTCTAATGAATTGCTTGCTGGCAGTCCTTCACTGTCAACCTCACAATCTTGCTACCTCCAGAGGTATAAAAACACATATTTGCAGTGATTATGTTAACATTTTTTTTTCACGAAAAATACTCATTATAATCTTGCATGTTTCTCATGACAGGCAGTAGAATCTCTGGTTATGGTTCTGAACACCAACAGCTAATCTTGAGCACAAGTGAAAGTAATTACAACTACATATGATTATGCTTGGTGACCAGTTCTGTGGAATCTTTACCAGTTTGCAGTTTGTTATTATGCAACATTGTTTTATTCTTTGAACCTTGGTCAAGTTGCCTCTTCTTGCCAATATCTTTTATTAAAATAAAGCCAAAAGCTTTGTCTGTGTATATACTGTAACGTTAATAAAAAAATGGCTTTTTTCTGTGCTTCAATATTCTTTTCAACTAGGCGACTTCTGCTCCTTCTATCTGTAGTTCAAGCTTTGATCGCATTGACTATTGCAGACAGCTCTTTGCGAAATTCAGGGTCCTATCTTGAAGTAAACACCTCATGGTTTGTGGTTTAGTGTTGAGGTAGGTTGTCCACTGATCTTTTGATAGTATAGTGTTGAAGTAGCTTGTCCGCGGATGTATTGATAGTATAGTCTGCTGAATCGAAAACCTTAGTAGGATGATTTCAAAGCTACTGATTCTGTAAAGAGTAAAGCCTTGAAAGAAACTCCTGCTCTGAGATACGAGCATCAGAAACTCCTATACAAATACAAGCACCATTAATATATCAGGAGTCCAAGTTGTATTTGTGCATTTCATGAAAAGGCTTGCTTTGTTATGCCCTATAGTCAACCCATCGCAACCTGCTTGACTTGATTTGGAGCAGAATAGTTATCATTATTGGATACCTCTTGGTGATACACAAGCTAGAAGAATTAAAGCATGATGGTAGTTTTGATTGTCCCTTTGTACTGTTGCATATTACAATGACTGGTACGACTTGGCTATTGATATTTGAAAGAATTGTAGCTTTGTGAATAGCAGTTTTTGACTTTTTTCTTTTTTCTAATATTTATCCTGATTGGAATACTCTACTAATTTCATGAACAGGTGTGGTTACTTTGTTTCCTAAAGTTTCTTCATGAAATATTCTTTGTTGTGGTGATAATTTATTTTTTTCACTGGACTACTACAAATACAATCGAAGTGGAATGCCTGTATGTTTGAACTAGGTATCAAGTATCTGAAAGAGTCCTCCAAAGTAGAGCATCAAATTTCAATTTGTAACATTTTTTTGTAGAAACTTAAAACTATGTATACAAATGAGTCCTGCGTCCTTTTTCTTTATTCCCTCCTTGAGATCCTAATGTCCTTGGTAAAGCTTTTCAAGCATCAGTTCTGGAAACTTCTGTCATGAAACCGTGATTTATAGCAGAAATAAACATAGTAGGGTTTAATCAAGATTCTGATCAAATACAAACGAATTGGACTGCTGTGGAACTGTTGGGGGTTTGTGAGCTAGATCACTTGAAAATAGTGGTTCATAAACTTGGGCTACCAAGATGTGGCAGGTGCCGTCATTGCATAATCTAGTGCAGTTCTCACTACGTAAAGGTTATACCCACTCTGCCGACTAAGGCATGCAAGCATGTGTGCGTGCACTCATATGTGTATGTATGGAAGACACAATGATTCTTGGTGTACTATTGTTGTTGCTGGGCAACCAATATGGCATCTTTGTGCTTCATCTAATCATATTAGAAAGGTGTAGGCCGTTCAGTTTTGGGAAGTGGACCAACCACTCAGAGCTAACACAAGTGCTCACTTTGTTCACTTGATGGATGGTGATGTGGAACCTTAAAGTCTTTGAATGGAATAAGATGAACCTAATGGGTGTTTATCACTATCAGATTGAAAGAACAGTGTGTCTGGTGTGTGTGTGAGCGTGCGCATGTGCTTGTGTGAAAGGCTGCTTGTTCAGGTGGGCTGTGTGGTCCAGGGTTTTCTCAAGCTTAATGGGCATGTTTGGGCTTTGTCCTAGTCTGGGGTTCTTATCCTCTACTCATGGCTCACGGTTGCAGAGAAGGATGGCAGTTGAACATAGGTACAAGTGAAACATGATTTTTATCAGTGTTGTGAGAGGCTTACGCCTCAGTACCTGAAGCGTACGCCTCAGAGGCGAGGCGCACACTCAAGGTACTGAGGCGTTGCTGTGATGCGCAAATTGCCCCTCATCACAGTTCCCCCGTTACAAATTCCCCGGTGGCGAACTTTGCCGTTGGCTGCTCAGTCTTCTCCGACCACCAGACATGGCCCCCCCTCGCTTCCGTACCAGCTGGGTGCGTGGTCCTTCTCCTACTGCCTCCCCTCCCACCGCTTCACTTCCAGTCCAGTTGTGAGAGGCGTACGCCTCAGTACCTGAGGCGTACGCCTCAGAGGCGAAGCGCAGGCTCAACGCCTCGCTTCGCCTCATCGCATTTAACAACCTTGATTTTTATACATATCTGGCCAAACATCATATCCCAAGACACGATTTACTGGCTTTGGCTATGGACTCTTGAGAGAAGCAGCAAGCAATTTTGAGATTTACTGATTTCTGGAAATATCTAGAAATCGTAAGTTTTTTACACAACAATGTCATTGTATGATGATAGGCAGCTATTGACAAAGATAAATTGGCAAATGGCAAGTGTTGAGCCAACTTTTTTCTGCCTTAGGGATGTAAACGGTTCAGATTCAGATTGGATGTGGCCAATACCATATTAGACTAATCACGGTTTTGAATTTGGATTTGCTCTTGGATATGTAAATGGATTCGGATATCCATCAAATTTGGATATTTCTCGGATTCAGATATATTTATTGGATTTGGTAGCAAAAATTCAAAGCCACATATATTGTTTTGGCTTACCAAGTGCAACTAAATGGAATAAAATTCGTTCTGATATCGGATAAAATCCGGTTCATTGACCTCCCTACTTATAGTCAATCTGTTAAGCTAGGGTTTGTTAGCCAACTCAATGAACACCAAATTGCACCAAGTGAGTTGATTTGGTGCCATCAAGTTGTCCGGCACAAAGTCTCTTAGAGAATGATGTTCTATCTATAACTGAACACATGCATGTGGGAAATCGTTGAGGTGCATTTGGTTGCCTCAGATCTTGGATTTTCAGTTTGGCAAATAGGGTATCTCAGATCCAAGGAGTTTGTTTTTACTCGGAGAAACCGCCCTAGGCGCAGAGACTTAGCCGCTCTGGCTCAGCCTGCCTCCCTTATGGTCTCTGTCCGTGTTGGCATAAAACTCCGAGGGCTTACCCCTCGACCCCAGGGACTCACCAAGCTTTGGCTTACGCAGGGGGTGACGCCCATGGGATTTGAACCTAGACTGCCCGTCAAACGGTCTAAGCCCCATCCCACTATGCCAAACCCCTTGGGTCTCCAAGGAGTTGATATCCTGAAAACCCCTAAAATTCACAGATCTTTTCTTATTTGAAGATCCTAGTATCTCAGATTGCCTCGGATCTGAGATAGGAGGCAATCAAGCGCACCCACAAAATCTCTAACAAGTCACCATATTGGGAAGCCATGTGTTTCTTGATTGTTATCCTTGGATACAAAGGCCATGGAGTTCCTAAAATTTATGCAGCTTCGTATGGTTCCAAAAATTTGCCAAATTGCTACACTTAGGCGATCAAGCAAGCTGGGTTTCCAGTTGGATTCGTGCCCAAGACCCGTTGGTTATGATAGTGCAACTTTACCATCCAGCTATATAATTAGACTGCCAGTGAGACTATTTAAGTTCTGAAATGTTTGAAGGCTCTTATCAAATTTCAAAGTTTCATAGGCTAGAATTGTCACTTCTCTTACTATAATGTGAGAACTGGAAATATGAGAACCAGAGTGTGAACCACAACTTTCATGGGGTTTTGTTCTTCTCTTAAATTTAACTGTATGTGATCTACATGCTTCGTTTGATAAAGGCCAGCTCTTAAATTATCCAATTATGATGCATAAACAAGACTTTTTAAGGCTTTAAAATCAACTGCTCATAATCTTCATAAATATTTAAGCATCCAAAAATCATATTTTTTCATCGAAAATACACTATCCAACAGTTGATTCCTAGCAAATTCACCATGCTCAACACGTACATAGTTGGATTTGCAAAAAAAGTAATGGCCAGTTCACATGGTGATTCCCATATTTCTAATTCTCTTATTGTAGTGAGTCTCGCTTAAATGAATAGCATGCCTTTTACCTGCTAAAGAATAGCTAAATTATGGGCCGGGACTAATAATTGAAGTGAGCTTAGACATAATAAATTCTTTATAACATTGCTTCTTAGCTAAAGTTTTTAGCCAAAGAGAAAAAGGTCTAGCTGCCGGGTTAATAATAGCTAAACATATAGTTAATGGAAGGTTCTAAAAACATAGGAACCTCGCATCTCAGGAACCTTGCTTCAGAAGTAAGGATGCAAACGGTTCAGATTTTGGATCAGAAAATACATTGGAGAGTCGGATTGAATCGGATCTGGGACAGCCAAAAATGCAAAATCCCCTTCCTGAATCCGGCCCGTTTGCAACCTATTCAGAAGCGCACAATCACATGCTTTTGGAACTTCATGTGAAGAGTGCTTCCCTCAAAATAACATGGAACTTTCACAGACATTAAAGTGCATGTTTTAAAATATTTAAAACAAATATTTTTTAATTGTAAAATCTATATATGTGAGTATTCTTGGGCATAAGTAGGGGTGTGTCAACCGGTCGGTTTTACCCAGACCAAACCCTATAGGGTCCGGGTATGGTGACAAATAAGAAGACCTGATTAATTAAGACCCGGGTCTGGACCCGAAGGTCCGATTAATACATGGACCCAGGTATAGTTTGTGAAATTTTATACCAGACTCAGGCCCGACCCGAGTTCTGATTAAGACCCGCAAATTTTCAATGTAAAAATGATAAAAAACATTATTTTACCAGGTATGGTCTGGGTCTAGTTCATGTAGTTCTTATCGGGTCCAGGTATGGTTTCTCCTACATTAGACCTGACTAGACCCGGGTCTGGACCTGATATCATACCCAAAAATCTGATCCAAATCTGATTTCACCTGGGTCCAAACCAAACCCAACCCGTTGACACCCTTGGGCATAAGGTTCAAAGCTTAGTGACAAAGGTTAAAAACGGCAAAAAACTCATTTTTCAAAAACTCATGAGAAATTGAAAATTTTTCATAAATCTCGCATTTTTTTGGCAAAATCTGAGCAATAAAATCATAAATAAAAAAATATTTTTATAAGAACATATTAATAAATATTTTAAAAAAAAATACACAGTTTTTTTTACAATAAATAGCCGTTTAAAACGTAAATATCGTGTTAAATTCACGGTATTTATGTTTTTTCATAAATCTCATGATATTTTGAAAATCTCGTGAGAAATTGCCGTTTTAAACTTTCAGGCAATTTCTTGCGATATTATCGCGAGAATTTCATAAATCTTGCGATATTTGTCACTATGGTTCAAAGACTTATTTCAGCAAAAACACAAGTTTCGTCTCCCGCAAAAAAAGAAGGTAAAAACACATTGTCTACTTTTTTTCCTTCCCACTCGCTTCCATTATCGCTTGGTATATGCTTACTCTTATACTTCCCTGCATGCTTCATGCTTCATGCATTAAGACATTTTTAAATATTTGTGCGTGCCATGCACAAGTTGCTTCTTGTGCCCATTTTTTGGGTTTGGTAACTATGGGTAAACTTATTATTAAAGGAATTATAACTGGAGATTATCTCACTTCATTCTTTTGGCATCCTGTTATACTGCACCTGAATCATTTAACAAATTCTATCTGAAGTATCATGAATAAAAAACCTAGATGATGCGTTATTCTTTATCAAGACCATTTAAAGAGAGACCAGATCAAGGATCATTTCATGGAACCAAGAAGACTAACTCCTGTGAAAAGAAGCACAGCATGGTATCATCAAGCTTCTTCCCAACATTGTTCTCTAAAGTGAGACAGAAAGTGCTGAAGGAATTGGCAATTGTTGCCTGATGGTTTAGTTACTTAGCTCTCATATCAATCATGGTCTACCTTTGACATGGTAGGGCAGGTGATATGGTCGGGAAACCAGATGAGCCGCTCGTGGCTCAGCTCATGTTCAGCTCTTAAAGAGCTCCTTCAAACTCATGAAATAAGCTCGACAAGCTCGAGCATAAACAACCAATGTTCATCTCAGCTCGGCTAGGCCCGGCTAGGCTAAATATCTTTTACATATATTTTATATTATAAAATGAAGATAGATGAAGTGTTCAAATCTTATTGCTTGCAAGTTTGAAACAATTTTTTATTTTGTAAATGAGCTTAGTTTGAGGTTGGCTTAGTAGGTTTAGGGTCCAAATTCTATTGATTTCAAGTTTTATTTTTGTAAATGAGTTTACTCGTGCTTGGCTCGTTTAGCTCGAGATTTTCATGAGCACAAGCTCAGCTCGGATCGACACAAGAAACTAGCCAAGCATGTATGCCCTCTGTCTGGTTCGTTCAGCTCATTTACCAGCCCTCACAGGTGATCTGTATCCTTCCTATTAATGGGCTGGGTTTAGGGTTGAGCAAGATGAGGGTTGCTCTTAATCCAATCCGACCAATGCACTTACTGGATTAGGATTTAGATCCAGATCATGATTGCAATGCTGCATCAGTAAAATTTGACCCAGATTTATGAAGTCTTTAACTCGTACCCAATTTATTTCATCCTATATAATAGTTATGTTTACAAATGTAGAGCAGCATAGGCAGTGTCAATGTCACAAATATCTCCATAGGGGTTTTCTGGGGGAGTAAAGAGACTTTGTGATAGATTAAAAGTTTGAGAATATTCTGATTTTGTTGGGATTTTATCTGTTTTTGAAAAAAAATCTGCAATAAAATCATGACATTTGTGACCATGTATAGTATGTGTACTTTCTAGCTCATGTTTGACTAAGGATCAGGACCCAGTGCTAGGAGAGCCAATTGGTATCTTAGTTGGATCAACATGATTCCAGATTTGATTCAGGGAATGATGTCTTAACCCGACTTCAGTTTGAATCTTGTTCATGTGTTTTTTTTTTTTATTACTTGAAGAAACCACATTTGAGATAGAAGACCGGGTCGTTCTGGCTCAGCCTGCCATACCTACAGTCGTTATCCTACAAGCATAAAACTCCAAAGCCAGGACCCTCACCTCCAGGGCCCTGAATCCTGTTCATGTTCATATCTGATAAAAAAAGTTGGTCCAGATTGGTTGAGACTGACCCTAATTCAACATAGTGATGTGAACGCCCGGGCAAGACCATCAAGTGGTTCTTTGTCCTCTTGATAACATCCTGGTATGCTCAGTAACTTGTAAGGCACATTAGCATAAAACATGGTGGTGCGGCCCAACTAAGTAGGTCCAAATCAACACTTGAAAAATTGGCTAAGTCCCTGGACAACTTCTTCCTTTCTCTTCTTCTCTCCACTCTCTTTCTCTCTCGTACTTCTCTCTCTGCACGTTGTACACAATCACTCTGCTCTTCTCCCACCAGCACACAATATCTACACCCCTATTTATAGATGGCATAGAGTCTTTTAGACTTATTTCAGAAACCGAAGGGGTTTTGACCCTTCAACTTCCTGCATTAATGGGAAGTAGGTGGCTATTTCACTTCTCCATATCATTAATGGAGGGATAGAGCTGACCCTTCAACTTCTCTTGCATTAATGAGAAGTAGTAGGTGACCATTCCACTTCCCCACACCATTAATGAGGGATAGAGATGGACCCAACAATCTCTCCCTCTAGCCTAAGGGGATACTCCAATTCAACTAATCAACTGAAGTCCATGCCGACCAGCTGTCAACATGTATTTTGTTTCTCCATCGATAAGGCCTTTGTCAGTATATCTGCACCATTATCATTTATGAACATCTTTGCAAGATAAAGTAAATTTTTCTCAAACACATCACGGATCCAATGATACTTGATATATATATGCTTTGACTTTGAGTGAAAACTCAGATTCTTAGCGAGATGAATGACAATCTGATTGTCACAGTACACCAAGTACTTGTCTTGCCCTAAACACAACTCCTTTAAGAATCTTTTCATTCATAACATCTCTTTGCAAGCTTCTGTAAGAGCAATGTACTCTGCATCAGTAGTAAACAAAACAATACACCTTTGTAATTTTGACTGCCATAATACAACTTCCCCTGCAAAAGTGAGTACAAAATCTAATGTGGACTTTCTTGTATTAATATCTCTAGTCATATCTGTATCTGTGTAACCTGTCAAGACAGATGGTCCACCCTTAAAGCTTAAACAAACTTTGGAGCTCCCTCTAAGATATCTAAAGATCCACTTTACTGTTGCCCAATGCTCTTTTCCTTGATTTGTAAGAAATCTGCTAGCAACACCTATTGCATATGCAACGTCTGGTCTCGTACATACCATCGTGTACATCAAGCTTTCGACTGCTGAAGCATAAAGAACTTTCTTCATTTTTTCCTTCTCCATGTCACTTGATGGACTTTGCTCTGAGTTCAACTTAAAGTGACTTGCAAAAGGAGAACCAACTGGCTTTGCATTGTTCATATTGAACTTGTCCAACACCTTCTCGATGTACTTCTCCTGTGATAACCATATCTTCTTGGTTTTTCTATCACGAGAGATCTGCATGCCCAATATTTCTTTTGCTGGCCTTATGTCCTTCATTGCAAAGGTCTTACTCAGTCCCTTCTTGAGCCTGTCAATTATAGACATATCTTTTTCAAGGATAAGCATATCATCAACATATAACAAGAGAATAACAAAATTCTCACCTAACCATTTTATGTAGACACAATGTTCTGAAGTCGATCTATTGTATCCATTTTCAGCTATAAATGAATCAAATTTCTTGTACCACTGTCTTGGAGCTTACTTCAACCCATACAAGCTTGTTTTCAATCTGCAAACAATTTTTTTTTTTACCTTTGACTTTGAAGCCTTCTGGTTGCTCCATGTATATCTCCTTCTCCAAATCACCATGGAGAAAAATAGTCTTCACATCTAGTTGCTCAATTTCCAAGTCTAGGCTAGCAACAATACCTAGAGCAACACGAATAGAAGATATTTTAACAACATGAGAGAAAATCTCTTCAAAGTCAATACCTTGCTTTTGACCAAAGCCTTTCACAACCAATCTGGCTTTGTACTTTAGTTGAGAACTTTGTTCTTGAGTCTTCAACTTGAAAACCCACTTGTTCTTCAAGGCCTTTCTGCCTTCTGGTAGTTCCACCAAGTCATAAGTGTGGTTCTTCTGCAATGCATCTATCTCATCATGCATAACTATTAGCTACTGCTCTTTCTGCTCACACTCCAGTGCTTCGTGGTAACTCTTTGCTTCACCTGCATCAGTAAGCATCACATACTCATGTGGAGAATACCTTCTAGAAGGTTGTGACTCTCTTGAAGATCTTCTCAGTTGGGGGTTCTAAAGGAGGTTGTTCTCCAATTTCATACTGCTCAACATAGTCTGCAGGTAAATCAACATCAACCTCTGAATCATCTTCCTGCACTGCTTTTCCTTCAACTTGTGCCACTGGTGGAGTAACTGGATCTAAGTGGATAGATCCACCTGCAGAACTCAGAATTGACACTTTTTTTTTATATCTTCAAGTGTCTGGTCTTCAAAGAATACTACATCTTTGGATCTGAATACCTTCTGCTTCTCTGAATCCCATAGCCTGTAGTCGAATTCAGCATCACCATATCCCAGAAAAATGCATTGCCTTGTCTTAGCATCAAGCTTGAACCTCTCCTCCTTGGGGATATGTACAAATGCCCTGCATTCAAATGCCCTCAGGTGCTTATAGGACACATCATTTCCTAACTACACTCTATATGCCACATCATTTGCTAAGGCATGAAAACGAGACAAGTTGATCACATTAACTGTTGTCCTTAAAGCCTCACCCAAGAATTTCTTTGATAGTTTGGACAGCGCAAGCATACACCTGATTCTTTCTACAATTATACGGTTCATCCTTTCTACAACTGCATTGTGCTGAAGGGTACATGGAACTATCAACTCATGGCGAATTTCATGAATTTTACAAAATTCATGGAATAGACCTGTGTACTCGCCACCATTATCTGACCTGATGCATTTCAGTTGTTTTTCTGTTTTCCTCTCAACCATAGCATGAAATTGCTTGAATATATCAAAATCCGATATTTGGTTTTCTGAGGGTATGCCCAAACTTTCTTGGAGAAGTCATCTATAAAAGTAATAAAATAAATTGCATCGCTGAAAGTTTTCACATCAGTAAAATCATTAACAATTTTTGTTCTCCGAGGACCACAAACATCAGTATAAACTTGCTCGAGAATGTTAGATTTTCTATGAAAGGCATTTCTAAGAAAAGACACTCTATGTTGCTTACCAGCTAAGTAATAAACACACGGATTTAGATGTGTACCTTTTAACTCTACAAGATGCTCTCCCTTAGCAAGAATCTACAAGCCCTTCTCACTCATGTGGCCTAATCGACTATGCCACAAATCAATTGAAGAGTCCTCAGTTGTATTCAATTATCCCTTGTATACCTTGTCTTGCATCTTATAAAGAGTACAACACCTCTTTCCTCTGGCCTCACCCAATGACCCGATGTTGAGTTTTCACTGTCCTTGGCTGAAAACATTGTTTCTTCCTCTTCATCAAGCTTTTCTTCTAAAAGCAAATTCAACCTTAAGTCTGGAATATGTCGGACATCCTTGAGTACCAACATGTACCCAGGACTGGTCTGGAGATGAATATCTCCAATCCCTACAATTTCTGATGTTCTTGTGTTTCTCATTCGGACAACACCAAAATTACTGGTCCTGTATGTACTGAAATACTCTCTCTGTAGTGTGGCATGGTACGCGGCTCCTGTGTCTATGATCCAATTTGTATCCTGGCACATACAAATACATGGATCATTGGTAGTAGACAAAATCACAAGCTCACCTTCAACTGTGGATGTGGTATCTTCTTTGGTTTCTGATGATTCTATCTATTTTTCTTTTTTTGATTTTTCTTTGGCTCTTTGCACTGATTCTGGAAGTGTCATTTCTTTTCACAATTGTAGCAAGTGATGTTCTTCCTTGATCTGCACTTGCTCCTATATCTGCGGTCATTTTTTCTGTCCTTTGACTGACCCCTGCCTTTGGATGAACTCACCATCAATCATTCACCAGAATCCTCATTTGGTGATGGTCTTCTCCTAATTTCATTTGAAATGAGCGTACTTGTGACCTCTTTCATATCCAATGTTTCTTTTTCATAAATTATGGTTGTCACGAGATGCTCATAGGATGAGGATAATGAGGTTAGTAACAACAAAGCTTTATCCTCATCTTCAAGTTTAACATCCAAACTAAACAGACCAGCAATAATCTTATTAAACACACTGAGATGGTCAAGAATGATAGTATCTTTCTTCATACAAAGACTATAAAGTTGTTTCTTGAGGTGTAACTTATTGGATAAGTTCGTGGTCATATAGAGGCCCTCTAGCTACAACCACAATCCCGTTGTTGTCCTCTCTTTCATCACGTTATACATGACTTCATCTGATAGACACAACTCAATCACACCAGTGACTTTCAAATTAAGATCATCCTATTTATCATCGGTCATGGTCTCTGGCTTATTCTTCTTCCCGATAAGAGCCTTGTGCAACCCTTGGTCTTCAAGTAGAGTCTTCATCCTTCTTTGCCATCAAACCTCTCCACCTCAAACTTGAAGTTAACTGACTTAGAAGACATGACTTTTTATGAACTAGCTCTGATACCACTTGTTAAGTAATGAGGGTAACAAAAATTCTCGCGAAAGCAATATAGGATTTAACAAAAGCACAATCAAAATATAACATAAGGGTTTACGTGGTTCGGTCAACCCGACCTACATCCATGGAGAACAAAGAGAATAATTCACTATAATAAGAGTAGAGAGTAGAATGTCCAATAGCTTGCCCAAAGCTAAAGAGAATAACAACAAATGAATTACAGGAAGAGAGTAATACATGATTACCTCTCGGGTGTACAACCCGAGTCAAAACCCACACCACAACCAACACCTCTCTTTGAGGATCAATGCATGATAATGAACCTTCTTCATTCCTCTTCTTCTCTCCACTATCTCTTTCTTTCTTACTTCTTCTCTCTTTGCACTCTGCTCACAACACTGTGCTCTTCTCCCACCAGCACACAACCTTTGCACCCCTATTTATAGATGACATAGAGTCTTTTAGACTCATTCTAGAAACCGAATGGGTTTTGACCCTTCAACTTCCTGCATTAATGGAAAGTGGGTGGCTATTCCACTTCTCCACATCATTAATGGAGGGATAGGGTTGGCCCTTCAACTTCTTCTGCATTAATGAGAAATAGTGGGTGGCTATTCCACTTTCCTACACCATTAATGAGCGATAGAGCTGAACCCAACACTTTATACATGTGATCCATGTGACCCAAATGGAGTCTTTAGAGAGGTATTTAGCCTGCAACAATAACATGTAGGGGCCATGTTTATTAATAATAATACATTATACAAATTTAGCTAAACAAACCTGGTTTACTTCTCGGGTAGATCTTATTCCCAAGTCACCTTCGTCTATAGGTTTGCATATTTCATCCCATTTGAGCGGAAGAATATGAAGCCTTTCATTTGAGTCAAACCACAAAAAGTCCCTTATTATTGTCTCTAGTTACTTGACTACCTTTAGGGATGGCAGTGGGGTGGGGCGGGGTGGGGGACAAGGTCTCCACCCCTGCCCCGCCTCAAGATCAGAACCTCCATCCCCGCTTCCATCCCCGGCAGGGATGGATTTTAATCTCCACCCATGCCTTCATCCCCATTTCATGTCCTCTATCCCCGATTCAAATGGGGATGAGGCAGGGCGGGGATATTGCGGGGAAAAGTGATGGGGATAGATCAGGGCGGGGATGGGGCGGGGATGAGGCAGGGATCGTGGTGGGGACGGGGCGGGGAAAAGTGTACATCCACTACAAGAAAATTGTTAATTAGCGACGGAAATTAGCGACGGATTTTTTCCGTCGCTAATTAGCGACAGATTAGCTAGAGATAGAATCTGTCGCTAATTCGCGACGGATTAGCGAAGAAACAAATTTTATCGCTAATCTGTCGCTACTTAGCGACGGATTAGCGACTAAATTTTTTGTCGCTACTTTTTATTACAAGAACACCATTTTAGCGATGGATTTAGAGAGGGAACTCTGTCGTCGCTAATCCGTCGCTAATTAGCGACGGATTAGCGACAGTATATATTTCGTCGCGGTTTTTGTATTTTGATTTAGCGACGGCTTAGCGACAGAATGTTTCCGTCGCTAAGCCGTCGCTAAATATCGCGTAAATCCCTAATCCCATCCCTCTTTCTCTTTTTCCTGTTTCGCTGTATTGCTCCCGCCCGCCGCCCTCTCCCTCCCGCCGCCCGTCGGCTCTCGCCACCGTCCGGCCGCCGCCGCCGCCGCCTCGCCGACGATCCTCGCTGCCGACCCCCCTGCTTGGCTAACGGCTGCGCCAGGGACTCCGAGCACCGGCGACCCGCCGCCGACCTCTTCCTCCTCCCTGCTGTTCCTCTGTGGCTGCTGCCGGGAGGTGTTGTCTCCCCTTCGCCGGCGACTCGCAACCGGCGTCCTCAGCCGCCGACGACCGACGATCCTCCCTGCAGCCACCTCTTCGCCTCCGCTCTGAGTTCCGGCGACCCAGTGGCCCCCGAGCTTCGCTCCAGGTCTCCCCCTCTCTGTTGTCGACTGCGCCGGCCACCGGCGACCTCGCCAGCCACCGCTCCCCGTGCTTTCCGGCAGGGGGGTCGACCCCCTGCGTTTCCGGCAGGGGGTGTCGACCCCCTGCCGGAAAGGCATGGGGGGTCGACCCCCTGCATTTCCGGCAGGGGTGGTCGACCCCCTGCCGGAAAGGCATGGGTGGTCGACCCCCTGCCGAAAACGCAGGGGGTCGACCCCCCCTGCCGTAAAGGCACGGCAGGGGGTCAACCCCCCATGCCGGAACTGCCTTTCCGGCAGGGGGTTTAACCCCCTTCCCTGCCGGAAAGGCAGGTGGTTTAACTGGCTAGGTTGAGATTTAAAATTCAAAAAAAAATTTAATTATAAAAAAAAAATTCAAATCGAAATCAACTGGCTAGGTTGAGATTTAATCAACTGTGGTTAGTTAGAGTATTTCATAAATTTTTATCAATTTGTTAGTTTGTTCTAGTTAGAGTAGTTCATAAATTTTTATCAATTTGTTAGTTTGTTAATGTCTATTGGTAGTTAGTTTTACTTCAATTTGTTTTCTTGAAATCTGGTTAGTTAGAGTATTTCAATCTATTAGTCTTTTATAATTATATTTTTCTTAGATAGATTGGTATTTAATGTTCTAACAATCAGTTAGTTAGATTAGGGCTATTTGAATTCTTTATGATAGTGGTGGTTAAACGGAGTTCACATCTTTTCTAGTAAACTAATTGATTGATTTACTATTCCTTTGCTAAGTAGTTCAGATTAGAAACTGTCTATGACTTTATGTTAGTCGACTGGTTCAACATGTTATAGCTGGTTTGTTAAATTAGCATCTTCTAGTTAGATTTGGCTTAACATATATACTATTTTTCTTTTCTCTTCTTTCAATTAGTTAGAGTTGTTTTAATTTGTTTTAATTTTTTAGTTAGTGTTTCATCTTGTTTCATGATTAGTTAGTTTGTTACTTAATTTGTTTTGTTTTTGTGCAGATTTTTCAACGGAACCAACTCGTGCTCGGCCACCTGTGGTAAGTAAATGACAAAAACAATGCAAATCGGGTAAATACCCGTGGTGAGTAAGTGATGCAAACGTATCACATGTTATTTAATTTATTGAATGCAACACTTTATTGTTCACACACTCACTTAGTTGTTGATATCTAGGACTGCTTTGTTGGAGTTCGGAGATCATGCTGAGCATGATTTTAATGTAGAAATATGGAAGTGTTCTTATTTTTGGAGTACGGAGTCCATGCTAAGCATGGTAGTAGTTAGTGAGATATTGAAGTGTGTTTGCTGCAGGTACATGTTTGCCATTTATTTGATATGAATGATTATGATGTATTGTAATGTTTGATGTAATTGTATCCATGCTTGCATGTAGTTACTTTCAATTTGATTTTGACTTCCATGTGAAATTTTATAATAAAAGCATGCTTCAAATGATTGTATCATGTCATTAATAGTTTGCACATGAAAATATTAAGTTATCAATGCATGCATCAAAATTCTTGTTATTGTTTGACATAGTATATTGCATGATAAATTTGATATTTTCTTCATCGTCGCATTCTGATTGTTTTTTTCTTAATTCGTTAGGATACTATTCGTAACATCATACGACAGAATGACTGCAAACCGTGAATGGATGTACCGTAGGATAGTGGACAATGAGTTATCGCATGAATATATGGATGGTGTCGATAGTTTTATTGAATTTGCAACGGCGAGTGTCAGTACGGTAGATCCCACAGGTCGGATTAGGTGTCCCTGCAAGATTTGTAAGAATAATCAATTTGTAGAACCTCATGGCGTTAGACATCACCTATACAGGAAGGGTTTTGTGAGTGATTATCAGAACTGGGCGTTTCATGGAGAAGAATTTAGAAACGATTTTGATGCACGGGTGAATGTGGTGCACGATAATCCATATACGAATTTGATATTTGATGCTGCAGGAACAGAACTGGGTTCTGCTATGAGTTCTAGTGATGTAAGAACTGTCGTAGATGAAGAATCACCAAACGATGCAGCTAGTAGATTTTATGATTTACTTAAAGATGCTGATGAGCCACTTTGGAACGGTTGTGAGAGTCACACTATCTTGTCTGCAGTTCTTCAACTAATGAATTTGAAGTCCGAGTATAATTTGAGTCAATCATGTTTTGACCGTTTGTGCATGATTGTGAAGAGTATGTTGCCTAAAGATGAGAAATTGCCACAAAATTTCTATCGTGCGAAAGTTATGGTCAATGCTCTAGGTATGGGTTACAAAAAGATTGATGCTTGTCCAAATCACTGCATGTTGTATTTCAAGGAGCAGGAAAACGACATATCATGCCCGTCATGTGGGCATCCTCGGTTCAAGCCAAAGACAAGAGGCAATGGTAGCACGAGATCAAAGGAAGTTTCATACAAGTCGCTCCGCTACTTTCCTATCACTCCTAGATTGCAGCGATTGTATATGTCTTCAAAGACAGCTAAACACATGAGATGGCATGCAAATAAAGTTCGACACGATGAAAACAAGATCACGCATCCTGTTGACGCTGAAGCTTGGAAGCACTTTGATCGTACTCATCAGAACTTCGCAATGGAAGTGCGAAATGTTAGACTCGGTCTATGTACAGATGGATTTAATCCATTTGGGGGTAGATCAACTCCATACTCATGTTGGCCAGTATTTGTAACTCCATACAACCTTCCACCAAGCTTGTGTATGAAACGTCCAAATCTTTTCTTGTCTCTGTTGATCCCTGGTCCGACCTCACCTGGCCAAAATCTTGATGTATATCTAAGGCCATTGATTGATGAATTAAAAGTACTGTGGGATGACGGTGTTACCACGTATGATGCCCACAAAAAACAAAATTTCAACATGAAGGCCGTTGTTCTATGGACAATCAGTGACTTCCCTGCATATGGTATGTTATCTGGTTGGAGCACACATGGGAGGTTGGCTTGTCCGTACTGCATGGAGGATTCCAAAGCTTTTAGATTGAGGCATGGAAGGAAGCCTTGCTGGTTTGATTGCCATCGTCGATTTCTACCCAGCGATCATCCGTTCCGACGTCAAAAGAATGCATTTACAGCAGGCACAACTGAAACGGAAGGTCCATCCTCAAGATTGTCTGGCATAGAGATTTTAAGAAGATTGCGATACTTTCCAGATGTATTAACAGATGCCCGCAGTCCTACACCCTTCCGTGGATTTGGGAAGGAACACAATTGGACGAAAAAATCTATTTTTTGAGAACTACCGTATTGGCCGACCCTATTGATACGACATAATTTGGATGTGATGCATGTAGAGAAAAATGTGTTTGATAATGTGTTCAATACAGTAATGAATATTAAAGGAAAAACGAAGGATAATCCGAAGGCCCGTATGGATTTAAAATTAATATGTAAAAGACCAGAATTGGAACTCAAAGAGTATAATGGCAAAGTACTGAAACCAAAGGCGAAGTACGTGCTCGGACCTGATCAAATAAAACATGTATGTCAATGGTTGAGACAACTGAGATTTCCAGATGAATATGTCTCTAACATTGCTCGGGCTGTGAAGATTGAGGATGGACAGTTATATGGGTTGAAGAGCCATGATTGTCATATCTTTATGCAACGATTGATACCCCTAGCATTCCATGATATGTTAGACAAACCTATATGGGGGGTATTGTCTGAGTTGAGCGGATTTTTCAGAACATTGTGCGCATCGGAGGTCATTGTATCAGATGTAAAGAATCTCGAGGACTCTGTCATCACCACTGTTTGTCTGTTAGAAAAGATATTTACGCCAGCATTTTTCGATGTTATGGAACATTTGATCATACATTTGCCATATGAACTAAGGGTTGGTGGCCCTGTGCAATATCGATGGATGTACCCATTTGAAAGGTATATATTTTTTTATATTTGTCTCTTTAATGACAGATATTTAAAATTTGAAATGTATATTCTTGTCAGATGCATGTTCGACCTAAAAAAAAAGGTTCGTAATAAAGCAAGAGTAGAAGGCTCTATTTGTGAGGCGTACACTTTAGAAGAGATTTCAAATTTCTCATCTATGTACTTCGAACCTCATATTTCAACACGTTACACATGCCCGCCCCGTAACGATGATGGAGAACAAGTAACTGTAGCTGACAAGCTGTCGATATTTCAACGACTTGGGCATGCATTTGGTAGTTGCCGATCAAGGCTATTGACAGATCGAGAGCAAGATGCAGCACACATCTATATTCTTTTTAATTGTTCAGCGATCGACCCATACATCGAGTAAGTATATGTATATGCAACTCAATTATAAATCCTTTTATGTTCTATATGTGGATACATGGCTCGGTAATATAAGTATTTGTGGTTTGCAGACGATTTGATCTGGAGTTGCAAAGCAAAGTTTCACATCTCACTAATGCAGAAGTACAAAAAGAACGTGAAACTAAGTTTGTGGAGTGGTTGAAACAATTGGTAAAGAAGCTAACATAAATTTTGTACTTATAAACAACACTAAGTTACTTAATTGATCGTGATCACAATAATTGTTTATGTCTGTGCATAGGTTCGCCATGGTGATGTTAAAGATCAAGGAATATGTGATTTAGAAAATGGTCCGACCAAAGTTGTGCAATGCTACAACGGGTATATCGTAAATGGTTATCGATTCCATACAAAAGACTACGGTATAAACAAATCAACGATAAATAGTGGCGTGTGTGTCAAGGGTAGTAGCTACGGTGAAAATGAACATGATTACTACGGTGTTATAGAGGAAATAATGGAGTTGACTTACTTAGGCATGAATAACAGGGTTACGGTATTCAAGTGTCATTGGTTTGATCCAACTGCAACAAGACTCGACAAAGCTTCAGGCATTGTGGAGGTGAATCATAAATCCAGGTTTGGAACATATGAACCATTCATATTAGCCTCGCAAGCTCAACAAGTTTATTATACTTCATATCCGAGTATAAAAAAGTCAGATAGAAATGAATGGTGGGCAGTTTGCAAGGTGAAATCCAAACTATACCCCGAGTATGATCAGTTACAAGAAGATGAGTTAGCTGAAGACAGTGATTACTATCAATCAGATGATGTCTGTGACTTCGCTTATGGTCACGATGTTGCGCATGATATGCATGTCATATCTCCATTGGCTGATGAAACATTCATAGAGGAATGTGATCCAAATGATGTACCAAGTGGATGGGCAAACAATGAAGAAGAAGAAGAAGAAGAAGAAGAAGAAGAAGAAGAAGAAGAAGAAGAAGAAGAAGAAAGTCAAACTAGTGACGAGGAAGAATTCTCAAGCTAGTGAGCAAAATCTTATACTACAAACCTCTATTTAAATGCATTGTAATACTTGATGTGAGTTGTATTGCAATACTTGGTGTGAATGATTAAAAATTTTATTTCAATGTATTGTAATACTTGATACGAATGATTCGAATGCATTGTAATACTTGATGTGAATGATTTCAATTATCTGAATGTATTATAATTTATGCAATTAACGAATGATTTGAATTAGTGCAATACTTGATGTCAATGATTTGAATTATTTGAATGCATTGCAATGCTTGATGTGAATGACTTGAATGCATTGTAATACAATGATTTGAATTATTTGAATGTATTGTATGACATATGTTATTTTATATTGATATTTACTGTGTAACAATTCATGTGCAGCACGAGATTTGAGCCACAAGAAGTAGTACGGGAGATTAGGAATTCACTTCTTCAACATCTACCAGGACCAGTTGCTCAATGGAAAGAGTACCCAAAGGAGGTATTAGACAGATTGTGGTCCTCATTCATGGTATACAGTCGTTCCTCATAGTTAATGTGTTTCATATTTAATTTATTTAAGCAATGTCTACTAACTTTCTGAAAATATTTGTAGGCTTCGAATCGCTTTGCAACTACGGTGGAAGAAAATGATGCAAGGAAGGTGTGGCAGAAGGTGGCTGCCAATCGATTTGCAGACATGCTGCACACTATGAAGACTGCAGCAAAAAAAGCATCTGGCGTAGTAGATGATCCATTACTGTGGAAGGGCCATGGTCCTATTGCTATCAGGAGAGATTACTGGGATAAAATGTACGATATGTGGGCGGGAGATGCATTTAAAAATCGCTCTGCAAAGGCTTCACAAAATCGATCGAAGATGCCCGAAGCCCATCTACACACAGGTGGATCTAAGACATTTGGGAGCCACCTAAAGAAAATGGTAACTCATCAATATATAATATTAATTTTATAAGTATTGTTGCAAATTTGTGTACTAAATCTTTTGTCATTTAACTTCGCAGGAAGCAGAAAAAGGAGGCAGTGTACCATATAAGGATGTGTTTGTAGAAACACATAAACGGAAGACCACGGGAGTCTTCGTATCAGAGAAGGCGAGAACGACAACGGTATGTATTAATTCTATTAATAATCATTGCAATATATATGCAAGTCATCATAATGTTATCATTAATTATTAATGAATACTTTAAACATTATTTTGTAGGAGGCATATGAGCAACAAATGGTAGAGCGATATGGCGAAGACGCTACTCAGCATCCATCATTTGATCCTACAGCATGGGTGACTGCAGCAGGTGAACCCAAAAAAGGTCGCGTGTTCGGGTTTGGGAGTAATATGAACACTTCACCAGTTATTGGTTCTTCCAGTTACGGCTCACCGACTTCTTGCGCCGACATAAGCTCCAAGCAGCCGACTATTCTTTCCGATGATGATGTACGCGAGATCATTAATGAATCACTGAATAACTACTTCCAATACACCGTCGCCCCCTTTCTCCGAAATGAGATCAAGGCCGCTGTTCAGGATAGGGGATCTTCGATTCCAGGTCCCTCTCAGGTATAATCACATATATAGTTTTTTTGACTGTCTTAAAGCACATCTGAGCATGATAGAATCACATATAGAGTTTTTCTAGATGCCTTAGAACACATATGAACATGCTATAATCACATATTCAATTTTTTTACTGCCTTAGCACACATATGAGCATGATAGAATCACATATATATATATATATATATATATATATATATATATATATATTTAACTTTTTGTCTGTCTTAGAGCACATATGAGCATGATAGAATCACATATAAAGTTTTTTTGATTGCATTAGAACACATAAGCATGCTATAATCACATATTCAGTTTTTTTACTGCCTAAGAACACATATGAGCATATTATAATCACATATTCTATTTTTTGACTGCCTTAGCACACATATGAACATGCTATAATAACATATAGAGTTTTTTAACTGCCTTAGAACACATATGAACATGTTATATATCATTTATGATAGAATCACATATAAAATTTTTGGCTTTGTCTGCCTTAGAGCACATATGAGCATGCTATATTCACATATTCAATTTTTTTACTGCCTTAGCACACATACGAGCATGATCGAATCACATATATAGTTTTTTGCCTGCCTTAAAGCACATCTAAGCATGGTAGAATCACATATAGAGTTTTTTTATATGCCTTAGAACACATATGAACATGCTATAATCACATATTCAATTTTTTGACTGCCTTAGCACACATATGAGCATGATAGAATCACATATAGAGTTTTTTTATTGCCTTAGATCACACATGAGCACATGATAGAATCACATATAGTGTGTAATTTATTTCATTATATTTTGTTTATCAATACTGACTGTTCTTTTCTTGTGTAGGCTGCTAGCGATAATCAGGGTAGTGGAGCTGAAGGGACAGATAAAGACAATGAACAAGAAGACGCACAAAATCTTGGCGATGATTAGAGGACTGTGTTGAAGAAGTTCTATTTTTTTTTATTTTTCCTAATTGTAATTGTTGAATTGTAAATAATTAAACTTTTTAGTTTTAAGGTGGAACGATTAATTATTATAGATACTTGTTATATGAATTTTTTTGTGTGGTTTGTTTTTTATTTACAGGAAATATAAATTGTACAGGAAATATAAATTGTACAGTTCTCGGTAATTAATTTTTAAATAATTTTTTTTTGATTTTTTTTCGTTTTTGCGACGGATTAGCGACGGATGATTCCGTCGCTATTCATATTAATCTAGCGACGGCTTAGCGACGGAATTAAATCCGTCGCCACGCCGTGGTCGCCGTTTAGTACCGGCGGATTGGCGACGGAATATAGCGCTCGTTATTCCGTCGCAATTAGCGACGGACTTGGCGACGGACTTGGCGACAGAATTATTCAGTCGCCAGTTAGCGTCGAAATATTCGCGACGTAAGCATACTGTCGCCGCGTTGTCGCTAATCCGTCGCTAACATGGTTAGCGACGGATTAGCGACGGAATGTGGTCGTCGCTAATCTACTGCTTTGTTATAGTGATCCATCCCCGCCTCCATCCTCGAATGGGGATGGATTTTAACCTTCGTCCCCGCCTCCGTCCCTGTTTCATACCCTTCATCCCCGGTCCAAATGGGGCGAGGCGGGGTAGGGCCCCACTTTCCCCCGGTCCACTGCCATCCCTAACTACCTTAAAAGGAAGAAGAAAGACTGACAGCCAATATAAGGAGAAAGATGAGATAGGATAACTTCGATTAAAATGACCTTAGTAGACATAAAAACAATCGCCCATTCCAGCAACTTGGCTTAGATATGAACTTATCAACAAGCTTAATGCAATGGCTTGGCTTCAAAGGTCTCACAAATAAAGGAGTGCCTAAATATTTGATTGGGAGTTCAACAATTTTGCCAAGAGCAACATCTTTGAATCATTTAGACACGATAAGGGCCCATGTTGAAAAGACTAAGTTGAGATTTCAAAGGATTCACCCTTAGACCTGACCTCCTTTCAAACTCCTTCACTATTGATAATAAAACCTCTATAGATTGCCAAGTGTCTTGAAGAAAAAACAAATCATCATCGACAAAAAAGAGGGGGACCAACAAAAATCTCTTACCTTGATGGGCACAAGTTTGCCTTCTTGTTCAACTTTGAAAATATGTTTACTAAATCTCTTCATGGACATAAAGAATAGATAAGAAGAGATAGGGTCTCCTGGATTGAGATCTCTCAAACCACAAAACTGATCCCCAACCTCTTCATTGATCATGACAACAAACTTGGTGTAGAAACACATTTCATAATCATCTTAATCCACTCTCTATGAAAACTGAAGGGTACTATTGAAGAATCTCCAGTTCACCCTATCATAGGATTTAGATAAGTCAGTAAAGATGGTTTAGAGTTGTACCTTTGATAATCCACCATCTCGAGCCATCAATATACTTTCTTATATTGTTCTCTCATTTAAAAAGGCTCTTTGATTTTGAGAAATAATATGCTAAAGGATGCTTATTATCCTATTAACTATAATTTTAGATATTATATTGTAAATGAAATTGCATAAACTAATAGGACATAACTAACTCAAAGTTGTAGCTCCTTCTTGTTCAGGAATGATCACAATATGTGTATAGTTTACATGGCGCAACATTCGCTGTCTGAAAAAGAATCTTTTGAAGGCTTTGCAAACATCGCTTCCTACCACATCCCAAAAAGCATGGTAAAGCTACCTGTAAATCCATCTGGGTCTGAGACGTTGTCCTTGTTTAATTCAAGCACAACCAACTTCATTTCTAAATCAGTTACTAGTAAGCTAAGGTGGAGCATAACAAGGTTGTTTATGCCTCCATGAATTACAAGCGAGCCTCTTCAACAGTTAGTGTACCAGGCAGAGATCCAGATATCATCCTCAACCATTCCAACAACTATCTAGGGGAAGTCAAAAAGTACTTAGTGCAGTGGAAGGGATTGCCAGAATGTGAAGCCACCTGGGAGAAAGCCAGCAGCATGTTTCAGCATCGACAGCTTGTAGAAGGCTACCATGAACAATTGGCGTCGAGGACGGCGCCAACTTAGGCGGGGGAGCGTGTTCCGGACCGCCATGTTTTTCACCATTTTGCTCTGATGTGTATACCTCTTTGGCACTCTAGAGTGCCCCACAAGGCCTTACGGCCTAAGAACCCCGTGTATTCGGACCCTCTTTTCCCCTCTTGATGTACTTTGCTTTCAAGTATCTATAAAGAAGCTTTTTGCATCTCTCTCTCTCTTTGTGCTTGTGCATACGCGTACTCTTGCTTCCGCTCGTGCGCGTGTGTTGTGCGTTGCTTGTGCGCTTAAAAGGCATGCTTTCGGTGTGTGTGATTGCCCGAAGCTACGTCACGGGGGCCTTCGCTTCCCAGCCCATGAAAAAACCTGCTTCTGATTCTGAAGGGTCATTCTTATCCTTAGGAAGGTTTGGGCAAGCATTCATTGTGTGAGCAAGAGATTTGCAATGTACACAATATCAAATCCTACCCTCATAGACGATGGGTTGATCAAACAACCTCTTCCCTTTAATCTCTACCTCCAAAACTAATTTTGGAACAAACTTCAGAGGAACCCCTATGCAAATCCTCACATAGTCTGTCGGAGACATAGCCTTTGTATACTTATCAATCTCAAGCAACTGAGCTTTGAGAAATTGAGCTACTCTATGAAAAAAGGTCTTGTTCCATAACTCAATTCAGAGCCCTGAAAGGCTAATTCATAGCAGAATTGTAAGAGTTTCAATGGGCTTCACTTCCATGTTTGGTTCCCATCTTGACACCAACAAGGTTCTTCCCGTCACTTTCCATGCTCAAGACCGCAGGACATGTTGGAGGTCTTCTTCACTTTCTAGAGAAGTTGATAGCTTCGATCCATATCTCCCAAGAGAGAAATATAACCCACGATAGGTTGTATACAATGTGACCTAATCTGCTCTCTTTTATTACATATGTCAAATATATTACTCACAATAAATGGTATGTGGTTGATATTTTTTTTCGTGAGAAAATGTCATGATTCTTTGGTAACATGTGAAGAGATCTATTAACTAAGAGCGGTAATGATGTGATTGCCAGCTGAATTTGAAAATCAAACCAATGTCATTAGGGATGGCAGTGAATTGGGGCGGGGGTGGGGGACAAGGACTCCACCCTTGCTCCGTCTCAAAATTTTGCCCTCCATCCCTGCCTTCATCCCCGCACGGGTTTTGATTTTGACCTCCATCCTCGGTCCATTTTCTATTTCATGTCCTCCATCCTCAGTCCAAACAGGGTGAAGCAAGGTCCCATTTTCCTGGTTCTTCCGCCGTTAGAGAAAGAAGATGAAAAAATTTGGCCCTCATTAGCGGAAGGAGAGAGGAAAGATTCGAGAAAGAGTTTTACATTAAGGTTAGGTATATATAAGGGTATAATAGTAATTTATTTAACAAAGATCGAGGACGGGGTGGAGGCAAGAGTAAGACCATCCCGGCATGGGTTTTGATTTTAACCTCCATCCTCAGTCCATTCCCCATTTTATGTCCTCCATCCCAGGTCCAATCGGGGTGAGGTAAGGAGGGGCCCGTTTCCCCCGTCCACTGCCATCTCTAAATGTCATAACGCTAATGAAAATGATTAAATGAATTGAAATCATCAGCCCCAAGGGTTTTGGCATAGTAGGGGGCCTTGGCCACTAGACGATGGAGTGGTCAGGTTTTCATTCCCATGAGTGTCAAACCCCTTGCATTATTGAGGGCAAAGAATAAGCCCTTGCTTACCCGAAACTGGGCGATTTCTGTGGGGGCAAGGGGTGCGCCACGGATTTACACCATAGGAACCACAAACCGAGCCAGGGCGACTAAGTCTCTATTCCGTTGGTGGCTTTCCCATCTTTTATGGGAAAAATCATCAAATTCGACATAGATTATTATATTCTTAAACTATGTTCAAGATGGTATACAATAAAACTAGAACTTAGTTTCCAAAATAGCTTAGATGGTTTGGATGCGCTAGCCTAGATTCCCAGCTCTCATTTTCTATTTTGTCGTAGCACAAGTAGTACGACCAAATATATGCAACAAAATTAAATACGTGTATATGAGTCTGAAAAAGTGATATTTGCTTCGAACAGTTCTCTTTCTTAACAAAACTCTTCTTTCGTTCAAAGATAAAGGTGATATTAGCCATATACATGTCTATATATATTGATCAGAATCGTGACTGAAGTTTAAGTGGAAGGGGGTGAGTCTTGCACATAATTTCTATTCTCAACTATGAGCATCACCGCACCTTCATGTCTAAATATTTAAAAAATTCACCCATTGTTAAGCGCACACATATTGAGGTCATCACCATATATGCAGATTATCCAAGAGCTAAACTTTGAGACATTTATAAACATAAAGGGAGAAGCAACATGTTCAATTGATGAAAACGTATAAAATGATTCAACCAAGGAAAAAAAAACTTTAGGAAAAAACCAAGGACAAACCACTATATCGAAGGAGTTCATACGGCTTCCTTATCAATCATAAAATTTCATTAGAATCCCTCAAAGCAACCACATATACATGTTCTTTTTTACTAAGTGGCCTACAAATTAGTTACTGGCTGACTAGTTTAGCATATACTATCAAGTGAAAATCCATCTTATGATTATCCTGATGTGTCCGTAGGCTTCAAGCACACAGAAATCTGTTTTTGAAAGATTATATATTTTTTCCTTTTTTTGAAAGACAAGCATATAGAAATCGCATTATGATTGAAAACCATATTATCTTTATTCAGACCAGTCTCTAGGCTAAACTCATATAGACACCACATTTTGATTTTTTTTTTTTAGGGTTTGCTAATGATGGAAGATCAAGAGGTACCAAGCAACTAAGAAAAGACCAAAAGGATACACTGCAGTACCTTTTACCTTATTTTGGGAAATACAAGAGAAAAAGTAGAAAGAGAGGAAAAAACCTATGTCAGGCCTTTGAGACAAGTACTGTAAGATCTCACTCCAATGCTCCGATTGACATGGTCAGATCTAAAGTACTCAGCCTCCCGGCGGCCTGCTTGTTGTTTTCTGCTTGGAAGAAATGAAAACCAGTTCTCATGGTGTCTTTATTGCCTTGTGCTTGCTTCTTGGAAGATGAAGATGAAGAGAATAAGGAGAGTGACAAGGTGTTGCCTATCTCTTCCTCATTCTCACGAGAACCATCATGGTTTTTGGTGTTCTCTTCCTCTTCATCTCCTGAGCTTCGACTTAGTGTTAGCTGCAGATTGGGTTCCCTTTCCACCCTTCGCTTCTCTTTTCGACCATTATGTTCTTCTTCCACACTCTCCACCGATTGCTACAAATCAAAGGAAAAAAAGAAGAAATTAAGACATGAAAACATATTCTTTGATGACGAAGTTTCCCGCAGAAGCTGGTGATCTCCGGATGAGGTCACCGACAATCAAGCCCTTATGGAGCTCACCAGTTAAAGGCACCCGCACTCCCCGTGAGAGTCAAATATCACCGTGAATATAAAGAAGATAATTTGTTAGGGGGTGCGCGTGCCTTGCTGTAAGGCCAAAGCCAAATGAGAGCAGATCCAGTACTCTGGGCCGAATACTTTGTTAAGTACTCGGCCTACACAAAAACAAAGAAAAACGCTGTGCACGATGTGCATCCGTTTGCTCAGCGATTTTCTGTTTTGCGTGTGGGTTGAGTATTTTGTAAAGTACTCGGCCTGAGTACTGGATCTGCCCTCAAGCCAAATGAGAAACTATCCTTGCTGGGGAGGCAAATCGGTTCCGCTCATCCCTTATGTCATCCCTATCTTCATACTCCTCCTTGGGATTTCATTGATGCAAGTCGTCTTGATCAAATCAGATCGACTCCACAGATGTGATCTACATTTTTTTCATTTTGTGAAGATTGACATTTAAATGGCGAGATGTGTGCATGATCTTTTGGTGATTAAAAAATCAACTGTTGACAAAACACGAATTTTTGTGACTTGAAAAAATACCATCAAGGGTTGATTCTTACTAAATCTAGTATGCTGAATTCATCTATAGGGTCAGTTTTTATCAAAACAACTTGCATCGTAAGATTTAAGAGAGCTATAAAGATGGGGTATGACATAGGGGTTGGAGTATTACATTGTGGACACCCACACAGGTCCATGGTTAACGTGACACTGCTCGGCCCGTAACGCAACATCCAACATGTTGAAAAAAAAAGAGAGTCGATTAAGTGTGTACCTCGACGTTCAAATTTGCAGTGATAAATGTGGAAGTTGATAGACGGTTAGACTGTTGATTTGGTGTGGGATGAGAGAGTGGGTTCCAATCAAAATTGGGAGGAATTTTTCTCGCTTGGTGTTGCTCTCTTGGTGCTTCATGCCTGTAATGCTCGTTCAACTCCTTGTGTAGACACGGGTACCTTCTTTCTTCAAGTAACTGGTTGAATTTGAGAGACCCATCTACTGAGATCGCGTCCTTGACAGAGAAATAGTGTGGGGTGGTGTTATTGGTAGGGTTCTTAAAGATGAAGTCGGGAAGGGAGCCATGGAGTGGAGGTGGTGGCGCTGGTCCTTGGTTTTGTTCCACTCTTGTCAGTAGGCCAGGTGATCTTGTATGTACAAACTGCTCAACGTAAGGCTTGAAAATCCAGTCCTGGTTCCTTCAGTGCCAACAGAAAGAAATGAGAGAGAGAGAGAGAGATGCTATACTTCTCTAGGACAAAAAAGGAAAGAGGTGAAAAAATGTTGATGAGTTCGAAGCGCAGAGAGAGAGAGAGAGAGAGAGAGAGAAGCAAATGAATGAAGAGGTGTTCTAACCAAAATTTTTAGAGAGAGATGCAAATGAATGAAGAAATGTTCTAACAAAAAATTTTAGAGAGAGATAGAGATGAGGTTGATGGTGCAAATGAGAAGAGGAATATTACTAGCCAAAATTGTTATCGAGTCGAGAGAGAGAGAGAGAGAGAGATGACCATTCTAGTTTGATAATTGATGCTCTACGGATATCAAGTGTGCACGTAAAAAAAATGAGGAAGCGACTCGTATCGATTAGTGAAATACCTGAAACCATTCAATTTCGTCAGATCATAAGGCTGCTGCATCATATTCATATTCATAGGTCGCTGCAAAAGGCTATACAGATGATGATGATGATGCTCCGACGACGGCTGAATATTCCTCCCTGCAAAAAGCCCATTCTTGTCCATTCTGAAATCCTGCATGCCTCCCCTCCCTGCATAATACATCTTTGAGACATGCTCTCCTCCCATCATCAGCAGCCTATTATGATCTCTATCTCCCTGGGATATGACTGTAATATTGACAAAAAAAAAGAAAAAAACCAAAATTCACACCAATATTCAAAGCACCCAAAAGAGCAAGACACCTATAGTTGGTTACACAAAAGAAAGAATCCCAAACTAAGAAACCAAAATGCATTTTACCAAAAAACAAAACAAAAAAATCTAAGAGTTTTATGCCGCCGGCACGATGACCGTAGGTATGGCAGGCTGAACCAGCACAGCCAGGTCTTTGTGCCGGATGCAGTTTCTTCGTGTTATAAAAAAAAAACTCAGAAGCCCGTATAGTGACCAAAGAAACTTTCAAATATATTTCTTTAGAAAAGCAACCAGAAAAACAACAACTTATAATTGATTTCATTCAGAAGACCCATTAAAGGCTAGAACCCAAAATTTATTACATTTAGACCATCTTAATTTCACTCTCCTTAGATCATTTATTGTAAGGAAGGAAACTCATTTCATTTTTTTGTGTTACATGTCTATCATATAGGTTACAATATCACTAGCCTTCATTAAATTATACTAGGGCAACATTAGGGTTTTCTTCTTACCTTGTCCAGAGTCATCAATCTTCTTGCTCCTATACATCTGGGATGCAAAAAATTAACAAAACTAAAAAATAAGTATCACCATTTAACACCAAATCTGAAGAAATTATCATCATCCTGAAAATACAACACTTCTATCATCATCATTTTTCTGTTACCTGCAGATGACTCTTAACATGAGCAATACTGAGTCCTTTCACGTTCATCAATTGAAGCACCAATTTTGGTGTAGCCCCTAAAATCACCAAAAAAAAAAGACAAAAATGAACAGATAAATAAGAAAAATAAATAACAATTTTTTTTTTGAAGAAAACAGTAGACCACCATTATAATTTCACTTACTGTCTTGGCCACCAAGTCTCTCTACAGCATGGATAAAGCAAAGATGGAGATCGGGAGTCCACCTCAGTCTAGGCATCTTTGATCGAACATACTGCCTAACGGAGCCGGTACCGCCGGTCGGCTCCGCCGCATCCGAGCTCTTCTTTGTCGATGCACTGTTTTCTTCGTCGGATTCGGCTGATCTCTTCCTTGGTGTCAATGGCGAATTCCTCCTGCCATCGCTGGTGCTCCCACTTTGATCCTCACCATTCTCCATATTCTCTCTCTATTTCTCTCTTTCTCTCTCTAGAGACTTAGGTGGTTCACTGGATCCATGGCTGATGGCTGGAAAATCGGCGAGTTTGGAGCCATATCAGAGAGCTCTGGAAGGGAAGAAGAAGAAGAAGAGGGGACACGAGACAATAATTAAAAGGCCACCATGAACAAGTATTCCCTGCATTGACTGGTGTTTGCATAGAAATTCAATCGTTGTGTTGGACAACTAATAAATATAAATAGTTGGAGAGAGAATTTCTTTAACACCCCTACCTCCTCTTTTTTAGCTTTTACAGTATTATATCTTTGGGAATGAGGGTATATGGAATATATGCTCTTTATCTTTTCCCAAAATAAAAGATCTGCCCCTGATGTTTTATGGAATTTCTAGTTAGGGTTGTGTGTTTATCATTATGTATTTACGTTGTCCTGATGTTATCACTGTGTCTTGTGAAATGACCTTGATACCCTCGGCCGCACAAGGAAAATTACATGCATGCCATTGTTTTTTTTTTATTGGATAACAGGAAAAAATTACCTCTCTCACCAAGTTTATTGGTGTAAAACCTCAAGCGCATCTCTTGCCCGCTAGACAGTACGGCCTGATTCGGGTTCACGGCAAAAGGACATGCATATGTGGGTTTTGAACTTGTGACATCCAGTTAGTGAGTTGCCTCTACCACACGAGTGAAGCTCTCATGAGCAAGGCCAATATGTGTTGGGCCCCACAGCTGACAGGGTGTATCCCAAAGATGGTGGGTGATTAGGTGCAGCAGCACACAAAAAGTGTGCAATCACATTGCACCTGATCTCAATTCTCCATTTTTTTAAATCTTGAGAAAATATCAGCATATCTATAAATATAAAATAAAATAAAATTATATAGAAATTATTATATACAAATATTACAAAAAAGTGTTTTCAATGATTTGATATCAAAATCAAGAAAGCTAAAGATAGGGAAGGTACTAGGAAAGAGGGGACGGGGCCAGAGGGAACGCAAAAATAATTTGTAAATTCAGAAAAAACAGAAAAACTATATGCAAAGTCGAAATTATTGTGAAACGATAGTGCTGTTGACGTTGCCCTCGTGAAAGCAACTCCTCGTTGCTAAAAAATTAAATAAATAATGAAAAAAAAAAACTTAGATAAAGAATTGGTTGTGACGTTACATGACGTCAACCTCCATCTCCTTTAACTCTTTTTTTTTTTTACTTTCACTCACGTTTGGCCCGAGAGTTAAGCTTCCTTTTGTCAGGAGATGTAGGGAATTACGAAGATGAACGTTAAGGGGGATGCTATTTTATTTTGGACGAAATCACCCTCGAGTCATGTTGCATTGTTAATAATCCATGGCATCCCTTGCCACAAGGGTTTTACCAACCGGATGCCAGCCAATGTACTTTCTAAAAAAAATCATGTAAATTACCCCACATTCGCAAAAGTATGTTTTAGTAATAGGGAATAGTGGGAAATTTCTGGATATTGGTTGGAATTTCTTTAGTAATAGGGAATAGTGGGAAATTTCTGGATATTGGTTGGAATTTCTTGGTCCTTCCTACAAGCCAAAGGATATTGGCCAGCTTTTAATATAGGGTTTTCGAATCTGAATTAACTTCTAATATCCAAACCTTGGATCTACATTTTGTATTTCTACTAGATCTCCCCTGTTCATTCTTTTTTAAATCCAAGTTTGGACAAGGTTTCAGGGACAACCATGGTTTGTCACCTGACATAGGATGACTATAGTTCAAAACTCACAAGGGGCAATCATTGCCGCAAGGTCGAAGCTAGGTATACCCTCAGTGAGCAAGGGGAACCTTTACGGATTTTAGCAGCTGAAAGCTTGACCGTATATGGTTATTTATAGGTTTTTTTCTTGGCATAGCTAAGAAAAATTATCTTCTTAAGACCTAATGCACTCTTATTTCTTTCTATTTTTCTACTCAATGAAAGTAAAGGAGGGGCAAGACTATTTAACAAATAACTTAATCCTATTATTAACTAGCATTATTAACTTTAAATTATAATGAGAAAAAGAGGCAATGACGTCATTTTATATATAAACTTTTATATGTGATGAAGGTAGGAGATAATAGGATTGGGGTATGGCAAGCATCAATGTGGAAATCTATTTCAGACTGTTGTCGTTTTGCACATATGTCATTCTTATTAGGGCATTTTTGTCATTTTAAGTATTTAACTAAATTGCCCACAACTTTTTTATATTTCCCTAAATGCCTCTCAGTTTTTATTATGATTTATTTTTATTTTATTTTTTAAAAGCAAGCTTGGGTTAGGCAGACCCCACCAGTTATTATTCAACGTACCACTAGGGTTTATAGGTTTATTATGATTTATTGCCACCACTACCCAACGCTCTTGACAATGTTTGTCTGGTAAACAACAGTGGTCTTCCGTAAGTTGTGGATTTTTTTTTTCAGATATTGGAAAATTTTCTTCACGAGAAAACAAGGTGTTCCTTCTCCCCACTACGTTTGGACCAAGGGAAAATTGGTGTGTGTGTGTGTGTGTGGGGGGGGGGGGGTAGCACCATGGCTTCAATAAATCAGCAGCACAGACCTTCCATAAAATAACAAAAAACACCTGCAATTTCAACGCACCACCCCCAACTTCAAGGCTACTCCTGTCGTTTCCCCAACATGGGTATTTTGGTAATTTTCTTTCCAGGAACACCTACTGGGACAAATGGCCCAAAGAACGTCCTCTCGTGCTCGGTACAAGTGCCAATTTGTCTCTTTAAGATAACAAACTCAAAATTTGTCATCTTTGAACATCAAGTTGATCAAAACCTTACTCAAGATGAAAGTACATTTTATAACTTTCAAGACAGAGTGGTCAGGCTGGGAAACGTGAGAAGCTGCTCGTGGCTTATAAAGAGCTAGTGCAAATTCATAAAATAGTCTCGACTTGTCGAACATAAACAATGGGTGTTCGGCTCGGCTTGTATGGGCTTATTGATTAGTAATAAATAAATTTTACATATATTTTATATTGTAGAACGTAGATGGTCCAAGTATTTGACTTGTAACAAGTTTAAATAGCAAATCCCATTACCTATAGCCGTGAAGCAATGTAATTGTTTTGTGAATGAACCAGTACTCTGAGTTTGACTTAAGTTTAAAGTTCAAATTAATTCTACTGTCTTCAAGTTTGCAAAATGTAACTTTTTGGTATTTGACCCAGCTTGGCTCACCATGTTCTCGAGCTCGGCTCGGTTAGAATGAACCTAGCTTGAACACCCTTTGTTGGGTTGTTTCAGTTTTTTTACCAACCTTGTCACTATCGATAATCTTTGAAACAATGACTCAAAATTTGATAAAACTTGGAAGCTTGCATATGAGTGCATGGAAGAGGGAACAGTCTTTTAAAGTGCAAAAGTTAAGGACCCTAACTTTTCCCCAAGAAAAATGCTTGTCCTCTCTGCTCTCTTGGGGTGCGCTTGATACGCGAGACACACCCCCACGGGGACAGCCCAGTCCCTGCCCGGGTGGTGTCCCGCATTTGATATGTGCACCACGCATTGTCCAGGACAGCACAAACAGCGCCCCGCACGCTGCGTTATAACACGTCAGTGAGGGATGCTCCGGCCACACCCCAAGGGGTGCGACTGGTGAGTACCAGACAAACGCCGTGCGTTCTGCCCGTGCGGCATTTGTCCGGTGTATCAAACACGCCCTTTGAGTACACAGGAGTGGTGTGGTGTGGGGCTGAATCGGTTGAAAGGAGAATTCGGAGATGGTTGGGGGAAATTTACTGTGGGAAAATTGACAATGGAAAGTGAAGAATGGCGACAGCAGAGGTGCACGGGGAGACGCATTGAGAATCGATCGCACAACCACCGGAAGGTGGTAGAAATCCAAAAAGAAGTAGATTTATAAAGAAATCCGTTAGTCACGGGTTCTGTGGTTAAAAGCTTGGCGAGGTCTTTAAAAAAAGTGGTTGCAGCTTGCCAAGAAATTCCATCTCTGGGAGAGAAAGAGAGAGTCCACACACGTAACGAGTTAAATTGGTGGTTCTTCTCTCTCTCTCTCTCTCTCTCTCTCTCTCTCTCTCTCTCTCTCTATATATATATATATATATATATATATATATATATATATAGAGAGAGAGAGAGAGAGAGAGAGAGAGAGAGAGAGAGAGCTGTGTCAGCCCGTGAGTCATGTGAGACGAGTCCAACAGAAAGCAGTAGCAGCAGCAGCAGCAGCAGCAAAAGGCAATTTGGTAGCTCATGGGCTCGAGTCTTAAACGACTCTTGAGCTTTCCCTATATAGTCGAATCAAAGTGAACCACTTATTAACTTCTGCAACAAAACGCTTGCCAACATTCATTCTGCACTCCTTGACTCTAAACAACATCTTGGCTGTCAACCTGACTGGTAGCAAAGTGAGCCACGTCGCAGGGACACCTTTTCTTTTTGTTCTGTATCTAGGGATACGGCATGACATGAGACACGTATGAACAGCAGTTATGATTTCTAATTCGGTTTTAATATTATTTCCAATGATAAATACATCTTCATGTATTAAATATTAAAAATTATTTTTTATCGATGGTATAACAAAAAACCTTTTCATCGTGTATTATTTTGATTTTTTTTTTTTTGCAAAATCGCTTTTCAAACTCAACTCATCGAACCATGGTTTCAGTCCGAGTTTAGTTCCACTCATTCCCCTTGTCATCCCCCATCTTCATACTCCTTAAATCTTGTGATGCAAGTTGTTTTGTAGATGGATTCAACATGGTCGACCGTTGGATAGTAATTTTTTCAACGAAAAAATAATAATATGATTTTTTAAACCACAAAATTTTGGGTTTTATCAATCCGCTGATTTTTTAATCGCTAAAAAATCTGGCACATAAAATCGGATTTCGGTTATTTAAATGCCAATTTGATCACTAAATAAATGATGTAGATCACATCTTTGGAGTCGGATTTGATCAAAACAACTTGCGTCAATGAAATTCCATTGAGGTGTATGAAGATAGGGGACATAAGGGATGAGTGGAACAGATTTGTGTCTGCGTCTTTATGACATAGTTAAGGGAGACTTTTTGTTGTTCCAATGAGTATTGGTTTTACGAGGCATCATAGGCTCGCACGCCCGTGTGTGTATATATAGAGAGTCACGAGAATATGAGAGATTATGTGTGAACCATGATTTTTATAGACTTTTTTTGTTCTTTTTATGAATTTTTTGTTCTTTTCTCTTGAATCTAACCATATGAATGTGATCTACATGTTTGGTTTTATAAGAACCCACTCTTGAATCATCATGCTTTGATGCATAAACAAAATTTTTTTAAGGCTTTAAAATCATTAACTCATAATCTGTACAAATATTTCAAGCATTCAAAAATTGCATTTTTTCATCAAATCCAATGGTTGATTTCTAGCAAATCTATCAAGCCACATGGTTGGATTTGCAAAAAAAAGTATTGAAAATGCTCATATTTTTAGTTTTTATATTTTAGTTCTCATGTTTTTAGTGACTTTATATATATATATATATATATATATATATATATATATATATATATATATATATATATATATATATATATATATATATATATATATGAGAGAGAGACCAGGTGACTATGGGTGGCAATCGGGTCGGGTCAGCGGGTCAGCATACCTCAACACAAACCCGACCCGTTTATTAAACGGGTCGGCTGTGGCAAACACGAATCCGACCCATTTATTAAACGGGTAACCCGACACGACACGGTTAACCTGTTTAATAAACGGGTCGGGTTCGGGTAAACGGGTTGGCGGGCCGGGTTCGGGTATGAGTAAACGGGTTGGCGAGCGGGTCAGGGTCGGGTAAATGGGTTGGTGGGTCGGGTTCAGGTAAACGGGTGACCCGCTCGCCTAACCCGTTTATTAAACGGGTCAGCTGGGTTGGCGGGTTGGCATACCCTAACACGAACCCGACCCGTTTAATAATTAAACGGGTTAGGTGGGTCGACCCGTTTAGATACAAACTCGTTTAAGCCAAACCCAAACCTGGCTAAGAAGCGGGTTGGCGGGTCGTGTCAGATTTTGCCACCCCTACATGTGACTTGGTGTGCTTTAGTCTGCTTAGTGTTGTTTTTCATGACAGGCATGTTGATGGATGATAGTGCGAGTTCAAGGGTTTCGCCTGCCACCCGTTTGTGAAAATGTTCCAAAGGAAGGTCAACCTGATTAGTGCATGACATTTGCTTTTTTTCTAGTGTCCGTGATTCCTGTGACAAAACCTCTACCTTTTTTCCCTTCCCTTTTGTTCCTTCTTGAGAGCGATGTCCAACCGTATGTTTCGTTTTCTTTCGCTCTAAAAAAAATATATATTAAGTTGTTTTGTTTTATTTATCTCTTCCCTGCTCATGGACAACAAAGACTTTCAATTCCACACAAGAGTGTGATGAGATTGGGTTTTGACTTCTTTCTCAAGATGATGTTAACAACCCTAGATTGGAAAATTCTTTTGCTAGGAATTCTAGCCCATAGAAGGGCCTTTCTTATCTCTAGACGAATAACAGATTTACATTGTCTAAAAAGATAAAAACGATTTTTGCTTTTTTACAAATGTAAAATAATAATAATATAATAGAACTAATTAAGCTTAATTTATGCATGGCGCCTAACGTATAGTAAATTTACGTTTAGCAGCCTCAGGTATCAAATATTTAAAGAAAAAGCTTTACTTTTTCAAAAATTTCTCAGTTGGCCATTAATAGTATATAACAAACTTCAAAGACATAGATGGCCCTCACAATCGGCAACATTCCTTGTTTTAGCCAAGATCTAAAAAATATGACAAACATATCCAATTCATGACTTAAAATATAACAAATTTGGCCAATTGATTTTTTTATTAATGATTTTACCTTTTGTCGCCTGAAAAACTAGGCACCTTGGTCAAACCACTTATCTAAGTTTGAAAAAAGCAAGTGCCATGTAGGTTATTGCCTAAACAAACAAATCAGGCAATGTAAGTTGTTGGATAAAAAAATCAAACACCATGTAATTAGTTGTGACCTGAAAAAATCACGCACCATGTAAATTGCAGATGTATAAATTAAGTGGTATGATTTCAGCCAAACAAAAAAAATGTCAAGAAAATAATAAATTGACCATGTTTGTTATATTTTTAAGCTTGTGGTGAGCTATGGTATTGTGCTAAAAAATAATGCCATGTACATCATTATCCAAAAAAAAAAAATCTAAAAGTATCATTTTTAAGAATTACTGATAATGACCTAAACAACACTAGTTTTTGGCACAATACTATAACTGGTTGCCAAGTAGAAATATGACAAATATGACCAATTTACTTTTTAGTGACAGTTTTTTCTTTTTGTTTCCTGAAAAATCAGGTGCCTTGGATGAAATCATGACGCCTAACTGTTTTTTTATCAACATGCCTGGTTTTTTCAGGTGTGAACTTAATTATTTGGTGGCTGAATATTTTATGCAAGGACTTGCATGGCGTCTGATTTTTGCAATTCTGACCTCAGTTTTTCAGACAAGAACTTAAACCAAGGCACCTAATTTTTTAGGCAACCAAAGGGCAAACTCATCATGAAAAAGTAAATTGGCCATGTTTGTCATATTTCCTCGGTCACGGCCAAAACAGGGAACGGCAACAATAAAAATGTAACTTTGGTGGTCATCTAAGTCATTTCTTAAAAGGTTAGATGCTTATCTTAAATATTTGAAACTTGACGTGACTAAACATAAATGGGCTTTGCATTAAGCGCCTGTATCTAAATTATTTGAGAAAAATAATATTATTGTAATTATTACGTAATCAATAATGTTCAATCGATATCTTGTTTTAATTAATTTATGGCCAAACCATGTTGAGAACTCCAACCTTCTTAGTAAAGAAAGTCAAGAAAAGCTAGCTCTAATAGGTTTTAGGACTCCTAACCCAGTTTATAATTTTCCATTTATCTCCTTGTGACTACCTTATTTAGCATTCTTGTATATTAAGTTGACACGTGGGTTCTCAGATCAAAAGACGGGGAAGAAATGACTATCTTAATCAAAATAGTCAAAGGTCAAACTTGTCTTCTATCAGAACAAGGGTATTTTACAAAACAAAAAAAGCTAGGGATGGCGTGCGGTGGATCCAAGTGAGGGTGGGGGACAAGGTCTCCACCCCGCCCCGCCTCAAAATCCTACCCTCCATCCTCGCACGAGTTTTGATTTTAACCTCCATCTCTGTTTCATGTCCTCCATCCCTGCTTCATCTCCTTCATTCCTGGTCTAAACAGGATGACGAGGGGCGAGGCTCTGTTTTTCCTCGGTCCACCGTCATCTCTAAAGAAAGATCGAGGATGGGCGGGGCAAGGCGGAGATCGAGGATGGGGACGGGGCCGGGAAAAGCATAAGTCCATCCCCGCCTTCATCCCTGCACGAGTTTTGATTTTAACCTCCATCCCTGTTTCATGTCTTCCATTCTCGGTCCAAACGGGGCAAAGCAGCACGGGGCCCGTTTGCCCCGGTCTACTGTCATCCCTAAAAGACTTTTTTGACAGAGAACATGCATGCATTCATCTATGCATCACCTTAGCCCCAAGCAATTTTGGTGTAGTGGGATGTGGCCTAGGCTGCTAGGCGGTCTAGGTTCAAACCCCATGGGTGTCACCCTCTTGCGTACTTTGAAGCAAGGTGATTTCACAGGGGTGAAGGTTTAGCCCACAGAGTTCTATGCTACCAAGATAGCGACTACAAGTACAAAGCCAGCATGACCAGGTCTCTGATCAAAGGGGTGGTTTCTCTGTCTAAAATATAAAAAATAATGCATCACCTTAACCATGAAAGCGGTCATAGACATCAAAGTAAGCACCTATGGTGGTTGATGTTTTGAATTTTTTCACTTAGCCTTTTACCACCTTGATTAGTTATATTTTAGCATCAAAGGATGTCACTAATTGAATAGCTTGAGTTCAACTAAAAGCTAGTAAATATGGACTGTTTTTAGTTAAGAAGGTCAAAAAGCCAGTGAGATCATTTTTGAATAAAGGCACTCTTGTCTTTTTAATTAGATTGCCAACTATAAGATTAGGGTTGGAAACCTTTTGAATGTTGAGTTCCAAGTTTTATCTATGTGAAATTCTCTTTCTTGTTGGGGTGGTTATTATTTTATTTGATTTGTTCGATATTAGGTTCAAGCTATGCCCTTGTTTGCATGAAATACTTTTGTTAATAAGTATTAAATGGTAAAGATCCAGGATGGTTGAGATATTAAAAAAACATGCTTCTGAGACCATCTTTGTGGGACTGAGTAGTGTATATGGACTACACTTATTATATTAATGGATAAATAATGCAGTCATTGCAGAATACTCCGGATGTAAGCAATCCCACTTGGTCCTTCCTCCGGTATTATTCTTCATTATATACTCTCTCTGTTCCCTTCATTCTTATCACTTCCATGTGTGAATGCTAATACTAAACCATAGTCCACATATCTCACTCTCTCATTCTCTCTATTAATTCATGTTTATCCCTGGTATGAATGGGCATATATCAATCCTAAAAAAAAAGAATCACGAGTTGCAAAGATAAAATGGAATTTAATTTCATTAATTACCTCATATGTTCTTGGGACTTGGATCAAATTGTGATGCTTTATGTTCTATCTTTCATGTGATTTAGTGCAAGTTATTCCTATAAAACTAGATGCTTACAAGGTCAAAGCTCATGGAAAGTTATTCCCAGTTTTGCACCACGGACACTGAAACAGGTACACGATCGACGTGGCACCTCTTGACACGAACAATAATGTTGGTTTTTTTCATTATAAAAAAAAAAAGATGCCACATGATGCTTGGGATTAGTTACCTTTGTTGAAAGGGGATGATTTCTGCAACCATAAGGAGTAAAGCTAGACTAATTCACGAACTCAACTGCCTCATGAAACAACATTAAAAACTTCAACTCTCTAAAAATTTGTTATACCAACCTTTCTATTTAACACCAACAACCAAAAGGAATTGAAATGGATTTGCCATGCATGGGAGACGCCAAAATTCTCTTATGGTTGCAGACCTGTTGAAACCATGAGAGGAATCATCCGAAGCACATAGGCCTTAGTTCTTACACGTGCCAGCAGCTCCACCTTCTTTATTCTACTCCTATTCTTTGTTTTCTTAGTTGATCACCTACCCAAATTTTTTGACACTACAATAATTATTGGAAGAAACTTTAAAGCCATAGCATGTCATGATTTGGTAGTAAAAGATTAGCATTTGCATCAAAAGGAATAGCTTCAGTAACTTAACTAAAAAGGAGAGTTCTCTCTCTCTCTCTCTCTCTCTCTCTCTCTCTCTCTCTATATATATATATATATATATATATATATATATATATATATATAGAGAGAGAGAGAGAGAGAGAGAGAGAGAACATTTATCATTCAACATTACCAAAATACATCCAACCGAATATTGGATGAGAGAGGAACATAAGAGTAAGACAGCCACCATCTAGATGGTGACTGTGCACAGTTCAGAGTACAAGTAGATCCAAACCCCCGTCTCTACTATGTAATTTAAGAGTCAGATACACATCAAACAAAACCCGTTGACGTAGCCTTCCAAAATTGAATTTGATGCCCCTGAAAAGGATATTGTTTCTTTCAGTCCATATCACCCACCATGCTGAAAACAACCATACCCGCCACAATAATCTCCCTTTTTTTTTTGTTTCGTAAACTCATGGGACCAAACAAGAGGTCTCGAATAACAGAACTCGAACGCGTTTGAACCGGCGGTGCACCCCAAGTTTGAAAGAATAGGTCTAAAACTACCGGGCAAAACCAAAATAGGTGAGTCGTGTCCTATACCGCCTTCTCGCAAAGAACACACATGCTTGGAAACTGAAGCCCCCGTTTCCTGACATTAATCTGGGTTTGAACACGATCCAGAGCCACTAACCACGCCAACGCCTTTGCCCTTGGAGCGGGCCCCTTACCCCATATACAATCAATGAAAAACCAATCCATCCCGGAAGGCAACAAGAAATAGTAAACTTGCTTAATGGATAACCTATCTCCGCTCGCCATGGAGAACCTATATATATAGAGAGAAAGAGAGAGAGAGATAGAGTAATGGGTTGGTACAAAATGATACGTACTAAATGAGTTTTTCAAGGTTTTTCGTTTTATTTTTAAATTCTGACCTTACATATGTGATTTTGTACTTGATTTTATAAGGATCAGCTCTTGAAGTGTTCGATTTCGGCACATTGATAGGTTTTTATAAGGTTGAAAAAAATCAATGGTCCAAAATCTTTATAAAAATTTTAGGATCCAAATTTCATTTTTTTTTCATAAAAAAACACATGATCCACAGATCCAGGTATGGATTTATCGTAAATCAACCATACCCAACACATTTATGAGGTCGAAACTGCAAAAAAAATCTCGAAAGGGCTGAAAAACCCGCAGGTATCAATTTAGCACCTACCCATTTCTCTCTCTTCCCTTCTCTCTCTCTCTCTATATATATATATATTTATTTATTTATTTATATAAGGTGAGCTAGGTACACCTGCACCATCTAGCGGGAAATCATGGGCATAAGCTGCATTTGCTCAATCTTACTGGACAAATGTAAACATATTTTATTTATCCGGGCGTGGCCAGATGAGTGGTTTTGAGGGTGCTGAGGTAAAGTTCTGGATCAAACCCCATTAGCTCATGGGTGTGTCCGTATCTCTCAGAGGTGGACCATGTAAAGCAGGGTGGTCGTGAGACCCCACCAGGGGTTTTCCTTGCTTTGATGAGGGTTCCTTGTTATTAAAAAAAACATATTTTATTTATCAAGGATCACGCCTTGTATTGCGTTTTTTGGATTAAAAACATGATTTCTCGTCATAAAAGTGCGATGTATTGATTATTCAAGTTATTGAAAAACCTTTATGCACATCATACAACATGATCGAAAACATGTTTTCTGATAAACAATGTAAGTACATAATATCTTTAGGGTTTAATTGACTAAAGAACTCAAAAAAGAGCATGAAAAATAATGAGCTTCAACTGGAAGCACTAGGTAGAGTGCACCGTATCATTACTCTCTCTCTCTCTCTCTCTCTCTCATGCTGATATCCCTAAGGTTGTGTTCTACATAGTCAACTTGTTAGAGATCGATCCTTGGATCGTCTCTCTCTCTGATGCTGATATCCTTGCAGTTTTGTTAGAGGTCAACCTATTCTCGTTCTGCATTGTATTCTAGAGAGAGAAAGATGATGGAAATTAGAGTACAACCTATTCTCGTTCTGCCCCAAGGAGGGTTGGCATACTTGCTGCTAGACTAGCAGTCAAGGTTCGATTCTAATGAGCGTCGCTTTTTTGCACAAGCCAATGCTTAGCATATGCTTCGGGGGCAGGGGTCTTGGCCTCCAAATTTTAATGGCAGGCTGAGCCAGCCAGATCAGGTCTTCCTGTCAACTGCGGTTTCTTAAGGTTATAAAAAGAAAAAAAAACTATTGTCGTTGTATCGTAGGCTGTAAATGTTGAAGAGACTGGAACCTAATAACTGCAAACTTGGTCATGGATTTGGGTTCCGAGCAACGTCACCACCGATCTATCAGTCAACGTCTAATCAATCTATTAATGACACGTACAGCAATCCTATTTAGGCATTAGAGACCGATGGATTTGGTACCAGGTCAGAGCGACCTCTTGGGGTAACCCATCAGAGGTCACCCTGATGCCCATGAACGGCATCCAAAATACCATGGCTGAACCATGTTTTCAGCCGTTTATTTTGCAAACTCCAGATGCCGTTCATCTAAGGCATCAACGGTTCTGAAAAAATAATAATAATAAACGTAGGACCCATTTAGGAGATGCTGAGTCCAACCATGATTCTTTTAGATGAACGTTCATCGCATGGATGCTGAGTCCAACCATGATTCTGTTTGTTGGCCCCCATGTCATTGGTTCTACGATAGGACTTATATCCAATATACTTTAATGCGCATTATGTATGTAACATCGACTCACTACATTATGAGAACTAGAAATATGGGTATTTTCAAAGCTTTTTTTTGTAAATCCAACCATGTACATGTGTTAGGCATGGTAAATTTTCTAAAAATCAACTGTTGGTTCGTGTATTCTTTTATAAAAATACAATTTTTTGAAAGTTTGAATATTTATGAAGATGATGAGCCATTGATTTCTAAGCTTTAAAAAAATCTCATTTATGCATCATAATCGGATGATTCAAAGAGCTGGTCCTTATAAAACCAAGCATGTAGATCACATCGTACGGTTAGATTTAAGAGAAAAAAACAAAAAAAACCCAAAAAAATCACAGTTCACACGGTAGTTCTCATATTCTACTGACTAACATCCAGTATCAGACGTTAGAAGAGATGCATATATATATATATATATATATATATATATATATATATGAGCTTTGGATCTTAGGCACCATGCATGATTCCTACGTTATGAAGTACAGGGGAAAATTAAAACACCATGGCATGGCTAGAATTTTAATGTCAGATAAGGAGACAGAATATTCAAATGTCACTCGGAGATTTTGAAGTAAATTTACGTTCCATTTTGATGTATACTGTCCCATGCAAAAGATTTGCTGTTTCTGCAAACCTTTTCCCAAGTTTAGATATCGGTTTACTCCAAAAGTTGGATTATGGAGGCTGACACTTGGAAATGATGATTATGATAGGCACCATTGTTTTATGATTAGCTGAATAAATATGAAAGGTGATCAGGCAAATCAAAGACAAGAGGCGTCCTTGATGCACGAGCAAGTCTACTCTTTGCTAGCAACAAGAAAGCCAAGTTTGGTGAAACCCAAGAAATCCAATTTGTTTTGTTTGTTTTTGGGTTCTGGTGAAATATGGGGACTGCAGTACTAGGGCAGTAGGGCTTACCCTTCTTGTCTTGGTACTGCTTTCATATGAGCATGCATGACTTCAAAGCCTATCAGACTTCCTCTATTTTCCCTACTTTCATCTTGTGGGTGGTCCATTAACATACAACCCTAGCGCAAGTATTTTTTGCAGTATGTGCCCACCACAAGAAAGCCAAACAAGGAAAAAATAAATAAATGATACCATTTAAGTTAACCACAAAAAGGAGGGGAAAGATCAGGAGCTTGTCCCTATAACTTAATTCTTTGATGTTGTCCCTTTTCCACAACTCATACATTACCTGCCAATTATTTACTTTTCATTACTTGATAGAAAGACACCAATTGGGAATTGGTGTATATGTCGCCCTCCCCTCATGAATAAATTTTAAAATGTGAGTGAGAAGAAGTGGTCGAGCCATGAACCCTTTTAGTATTAGGCTTCTTGACTGGCCTTGGGCCTTGTGATCAAAGTGCGACAACGGGCCTATGTTCTCTCTCTAGAGATTCCAAATCCAAACAGGACAAATATTCGAAGGATATATATATAGATGGATGGGAAATCGGGTCTCGTGCGTATGCATGTGGAATCCAAGCTGCATTCCCGTGAGGGACAGGTTGGTGAGGCGTTGATCATATTGAATTTAAACCATAGATTTGTTAAATGATTAAAGATAATACAAATGTTTTGTCTTGACGTATGTGTGGGAGAGTTGACATTAATTAGTTTAGTCATTGCCATGCAGAAGAATCTTGCAAGGAATTGATTTTATTCATCGATGGATGCATGGTGACGTCCCCCTCTTGAAGTTTACTAGGGCAGGAGAGTCTTTCCCTTTTTTCTTTTTTCTTTTCTCTTTTTCACCTTTGACAGTTTATTCTTTATTCCTAGCTTCTTCTTTTTTGCACTTCTTAGAAAATATCAATTATTCTAAGCCTTTTGTGGAATTGCAGTTTTGTTGCCAGATTTAGGTGAAGTATGTTTTATGACATTCTTACAATATAATGTTTGTATTGCCGACATGATATATATATATATATATATATATATATATATATATATATATATAGCAAAAGCAATCATATCTTAAAATGTCATGACTATCCTCGAGACATGACCATGGAGTTCAAGCCAATGTAGTTAAAACTGGTCTGAACCGGCCCATTCAGATCAAATCGGCCCAAAGACGATTCAAAATGGGCTGATTCAATTCATTTTTTTAATATTTTTTAAGATGATTAAAAAAGTAAATTTGTTTTCAAATTTTTAAAAATTTTAATTACGTGTTATCTTATAGTTAAAAGTTGATCGATTCAGTTTAATTTGATTTTTTTTTTAAGAAACCGATTCACCTAGTGAACCGATTTTTACAACATTGGTTCAAGACTTCACTTACAACATGCCAAGAAAGAGTGGGCTAGTTGCCTTGCCTTGACAAAAATGACTTTTAGAGTCAAGGATAATTCTTTTTTTTTTTGTTCTAGGAAAGGGAGACACACATTGGCAAGCCTCGGTTGGTAAAACTAAAACCCTTGATGTCCCCTTGCTGACTGAGGAGTACACCTATATTCGACCTTGCATGCAAAGGATGCCCCCTGTAAGTTTCGAACTGTGGTCATCCCATGTCTGGTGACATATCAAGGCCGCCCCTAGCTATGAAGCTGGAGCCCTTGTGGGCCTTCGCGCCAGCAGTATGACTTGTAGAGTCAAGGATGAGTTAGTCGAAATTGAATTCAATTATTTTAACGGCCAAATCCTAGTTAGCAAGAGTCATGTTTTTTCTCTTTTGGTGGATTATAATAAAGATTTCTCATCATCTACAAGGGGATGACCACATTTTCCCCATATGAGTTTATTTATTTTAATTTACTTTTTGATGTGCAATCTTAACTTACCTAATCGTCTAGCTGCATCATCTAAGTGCGCTCCAATTTTCAGGTAATTATCTCTGATTCAATTCATCTGCATTTAAAAAATAAAAAATAAAAAGTAGCGATGGTTCATCCTTGCTAGTAATGTAAAAGAAAACCCATAAACTGTCTAGGATTCATCTTTTGAAAAAGATAGGCTATGTTTGGGAGTGTTGAATCAGAGGTTGTGTTGTGGTTTCCGCCGTGCTCTCATACTCTCTTGCTCTTAATTTGAGAGCAGTGGCGTTGCAGAAACAATGAGTTGGGACTGGTGTTGGCCGGCCCAACACCACATTTCAACACCTTTCACAAAAGGATGTTTTTGGCAACTCCATCTCTTTAACATCACACATTGGCAAAAAGATATTTTGGCAACACACTGAAACTTGTTTCCATCCCATTGCAAGGCTCCTAAACATAGTCATAGTTTCTTTCAAAGAAAAAAAAACTTTTTCTTATGATATTACCCTCCAAGAAAAATGTACGTATATAGTGGTGTTTTTGAGAAAAAAAAAAAAGACAGGCATATGGCTGATTTTTCAAAATGGAAAGTCATACCATACGGTCCATATCCTTCACGAGGGCGCAAAAAAACAAAATTATATGTTACAGTAACCAAAGTCCAACTCTCTCTCTCTCTCTAGAGTGAGAAAGATTCCTGAACGTTGGCGAAAGAGTCGGCGAAAACATAGGCATTTAATGCAATCACATGCCTTTTCTTACGGGGGGGTATCGTATGGTATCCTCCTCGGGTCCTTGCCCTTTGCCCCCCCCCCCTTTGAATTCGTTTCCTCTACATAATAATTGAACAAAAAGTAATTAAAATAATTCAGAATTACGAAAAATTCCAACCAAAAAAGAACATTTGAATGCCCCTACTTTCATGACATAGATTCTCCTTTCATGCCCGCATATCACTCTTTGTTTGAACGTCATCACTCTCACACGTTGAACTTTAGGCCTAATTGGCCACCAACCCCCAACCTCTTCCGCCCCAAACTCTTCTGTAATACCACTCATCTTCTTAGCACCATAACTAAAACCAACAACAATGATAACATTGTTATTACTAGTAATGTGCTGGTACTCTACCAAACTGAGAGAGAGAGAGAGATCATTTGATTTATTTTAAAAGAAATTATTTATGATCGCCATGCACTTAATGCAAATTCAACCTAAGCTTCTCCCCCACCACATTGCAAAATGAGATAGATCCAAGGATTTTAAGACTATTAGCTTTAGGGTGGCATAAGTTCCTCATTTTTTCCACCTGGGTTTAGTCAGCATATACAAGGGACAGTGAATGAGCATCTCACTTGTTGTCTGCCTTCTATCAAGCTAGTGTTAAAGAGTTCAAAAAAAAGCTAGTGTTAAAGAGTTCAAATTAAAAAGCAACATAGACTTGAGAGGAAAGAAATAGAGATGTTAAATCTCTAAAGTAACTGATTAATCGTTTGTCTTGTGAGAATGGTGATCAATTGTCTTCACATATGGCATAGGCCAAAGACCTACCCTAGCTAATCAGTGTAATCGCTACGTCAAATTAAAAAAGATTTTATTTCATTCAAAAGAAAAAAAAAGTAAATAAGTATATTTGTTTGCTTTAAACTATTTTGTAGAGTATTGCATTTATGAACGATTCTGATGGTATGTTGGGTCCCTAATAATGGCCGCTATATGTATCTATCAACAGAACTAAATCTCAGGATGGTGCAAAAGGCTTTCAACGTAAAAAAAAATGCAAGTTGTTTCATGAGTTCAAATGACCTTACACGTGGTATGGAGGAAAGATCAGATGCAATGTGATTGAACACTTTTGGTGTGCGCATCTGATTACCCACCATCTGCTGTTGGATCCCACAACTGACAGGCTGTATCCCAAAGATGAAGGGTGATCAGGTGCAGCAGCACACTAAAAGTGTGCAATCATCATCACTGTCAAGCTCTTATCCCAACTTGGAAATGTTGGCCTTGTGTTCCTTTTCCAGTCATTTCTATGGTTGAACCACAAGTAGCTCCACATTACTTGATTATCCCAAAGAACAACCTCTCTCAACCAATGTTGTTAAATTGATTCACCATATGAATCGTTTGAAAAAAGAAAACGATAAAATCGGTATGAACGGAATGGAAAGGAATCGATTCAGATGTTTTTGATTCGGGTAATCATTTTTTTATAAAAATATATTTTTAAAAACGTGACTGAAATGATTCAGATGGATTTTGATAACATTGCTGTCAAGTAGTCCCCATTTTCTAATAGTATCTTTCAGCTATATCACATCACCATTTCATGTTGATGCTCTTTTATGACTTGCTCAAGCCATGATAGCAAAGCCGTTTGACTCTCTCTCTCTCTCTCTCTCTCTCTCTCTCTCTCTCTCTCTCTCTCTCTCTCTCTCTCTCTCTCTCTCTCTCTCTTGTTTCCATGTGGTAGAAATGCCAACCTTTTAAAAAATTTATGTATCAATCATGGTTGAACCTTTGAAGCCTATAGCATTCATACACTTTTTATACTCCAGTTTCATTTTCACTTGCCAAGCTAGCTTTTTAATTATGTCAATGTGCCACAATGGAATTATCTTACTACAAGCTGCCACACTTGATAGCAGCATTCATGAACAATGGTTGCGTATGAGGAGGTGAATCAATCTGTGAGGACCCCAATGAATTTCAAAATAATGGTAGCTCCGGGGATTTCCAATATCTTATTGCCAGATACGAAGACTATGACTTGATTTTCAGTCATGGAAAAACACCTGCACGCATATATATACTACTCTTTTGTGCATATGAAGGTGATATAATGTTGATTTCCCAACTAAACATACTCAAGAAAATGGTGTTTAGGTGCGATGGAGATTTCCACTGGAGAAGAGTCTTTCTTGTGCAAGCATATTTTGATATAATGACTGTTTAACCAAAAAGCTTTATCGAAGATATTTAACCACGAAATCAAGGTGTCATTAGCCCCACGAGGGCTCCGCTCATCCGAGAGGGGTGACTGGTGAATGCCACCAAGTTGAAGAGAAGTCACGAGTTCGAAACCCAAGGGTGTGCATCCCTTGTTGCAAGGTCTGAGCTAGGTGTAGTTATTCGTATGTAAGAGGGACCTGGGGTTTTTACACCAATGAACTTGAGAGTGAGTGAGGTGGTATTCCCTGATTATCAAACAAAAGAAAATCAAGGTGTCAACATGAAATTTGGCAGGAATCAGATGGGGAACTCATGTTGGATTGGTTTTAGTCACCCTAGGAACAAGCTGAGCCCCTCACAGTGTCATCTGCTGTTTCAGACCGTTCATCTAGTCATTCACCCTGGTCACAGACTCGGCTCTTCCTGATTTAGGAGTGCAACAGATCGGATGTAGTCAGAGATCCGATCCGAGCCCGACATGTTATTTGTGGATTCTGATCAGTAAAGTAAGCTCTGGATGCGCGTTTAGATCAGATTCGGATATATTAAACTGGATTATTTTTCATATTGGGATCAGATTCAGACTTGTATCTTAAGTCGGATCTAATTTTGATTCAGATCAAAATCCAATCCAATTGCATTTTATTTTACATGCAATTAAATAGCTTGTTTTGTTTTTTTTTTTGCCAGATCCTGTATTATCACATATTGGGATCAGATTCAGACTTGTATCTTAAGTCCGATCTAATTTTGATTCAGATCAAAATCCAATCCAATTGCATTTTATTTTACATCTAATTAAATAGCTTGTTTTTATTTTTTTTTACCAGATCCTGTATTACCACATATATTTTGGACCGGACCCATTAATTCCACATATATTTCGGATTTGGATTCAATGTTACTTCATTGGATCTGATTCTGATTTGGGTATGATTCGGGTCTGGCATGATCTCTCTCTCTCTCTCTCTCTCTCTCTCTCTCTCTCTCTCTCTCTCTCTCTCTCTCTCTCTCTCTCTCTCACACACACACACACACACACACACACACACACACACATCAAGGATATTTCTGGGCGAATTCATTCTGGCTTTTGCTTGGAATTAATCAAACTTAGCGTATCAAAAGTGATATATTTTCGGTGCATATAATCAGCGATTTGATTAACAATAACATTTTTAATCTACCGAAAATTTTCTATTCATGCTCCGCAAAAAGAAGCCCACTTCCAGCTTTCTTAAGGTGGCCTATAACTTGTCGACCTGTTCTGTGGTGTCGATTCCCATTCCGTACATTGGGATCAAAGATTTTAATAGTTAGGGTTAATTTAATTAAGAGTACCAGCACAGCATCTCTCTCTCTCTCTCTCTCTCTCTCTCTCTCTCTCTCTCTCTATATATATATATATATATATATATATATATATATATATATAGAGAGAGAGAGAGAGAGAGAGAGAATATGAGAACTATAAATGTGGCATTTTCAATACTTTTTTTGCAAATCTAACCATGTGGACGTGCTCGGCATGGTGAATTTACTAGGAATCAACCATTGGATCTTGTATTTTCTCTGAATAAATGTGATTTTTGAATACTTATGAAGATTATGAGCTATTGATTTTAAAACCTTAAAAAATCATGTTTATGCATCAAAATCAGATTATTCAAGATGTGGTTATTTCAAATCCAAGCATGTAGATCACATCCCTACGGTTAGATTTCAGAGAAAAGAATAAAAAATCCATGAAAATAAAGGTTCACACATTAGTTCTCATATTTTCAGTTCTCATATTCTAGTGATTCTCTATATATGTATATATATGAGATTTTTGGGTTTTTTAATGCTTTTTTTGCTACTCCGACCTCATAGATGTGTTCGGCATGGGAAATCGATACCTCGATCATGTTTTTCTTATTGAAAAAATTGATATTTGGAGCCTCAAAAATTTACAATGTTTCAGGCCGTTTTTTCAAATCTTATAAAGACTTGTTCATGTGTCAGAATCAAACGCTCCAAGAGCTGTTCCCTATAAAATCAAGCACATAGATCAAATTTGTATGGTCAAAATTTAAAAATAAAAGGAAAAAACCCTGAAAACTCATTTAACATGTTTTCATCACTCTCATATATATATATATATATATATATATATATATATATATATATATATATATATATATATATATATATATATATATATATATATGAATGATAGAGAGGGTGAGAGCACATTTCGTCCTTAGTTTGATAATGAGATAATTAATAAAAAATGTGAATGCATCAGTGGGTTGTCTGTTTAAGATTCCTTTTCTTGAGCTACATTGTGTACCCCCACTTAATTACCATTTCAATCATATAACTGCTACTGAGAGAAACGTACTTAGTTGTTGAGGGTCGCATCAATGCTTCACTGGATAGAATTGACAGTCCACCCCCTTAAGGACTACATTATCTGTGGTTGGCCCCTACAATGTTGAGACCCACAATTCTAGAGATTGGAAGAGATTTTCTTCAGAGTATCATCGAAAGATTCCCCACAATTCATGAGTAGAAAAGGTTGGGTGTAGCACTATCTTATGTCACAATAGCGTTTTAAGCCTAATAACAGGTTCATGAGATTATCATGCAATTTTATTTATTTTGAATTTAATATATAAAAATGCAATTTTCAGAATGCTCAGTGATCTCAGACAATAGCTTTCTATAACACTTTTGTTCACAATCAGCTGTACTTTAAGATGGACATGACAAGTGAACTCATTTTCTTTCACTTTGTTTCCATGTTAGAATCTTGATGCATATAGCAGCTTAAATAATAATGTAGAAAGACATGGAAATTCTTGTTATTTACAGGAACCACCATTCACATACTACGTGTGGAGACGTTAAAGATACCATGAATGTGTGCAGCTAATGAATTCCAAAGAAAATTACGAAGGGTGTCGGTTAAAGACACCATCTATGTGTGCAGCTCAGAGAAAAGACCTTAGCATTTAAGCAAGGCCACACTGCTGAAAGGAAGAGATCTTAATCAGTAGGTAAATATATATGATAAAATAGATTCTCATGATATTAGAATCATGTAGATGTAAAAAATTATCATTTTCCAACTGTAAGCCTACAACTTATGAGGGAAGATCAGATGCAATGTGATTCCACACTTTTGGTATGCTGCTATACCTGATCACCCTCCATCTTTGGGATACAGCCTGTCAGCAGCAGATGGAGGGTGATCAGGTGCAGCCACACACCAAAAGTGTGCAATCACATTGCACCTGATCTTCCCTCGCATTTTTTTGCGTGGACAAGTGCACTTACCCGACGCAATGTTGCATAGGTGAGTTCAAACATTAAGAGTGACGTTTTTTCACCAGTTTCTGAAGATGAACATATTCTCTTAATACCATTTAGATATACTCGTATATTGTTACAAATGAAACTGGGAAACATGATTGTTTTCTGAGCTTCAAGGGGGTTGGCGTAGTGGGGTTTGGCCTTGGCTGTTATATGGGTGGTCAGGGTTTGATTCTTACGGGCGTTACTCTATTCGCAACCCAATGCCTAACATATAGGCTCTCGGGGCGAGGGTCTTAGCCTCAAGGTTTTATGATTCTAGGACGATAACCATAGATGTAGCAAGCTGAACCAGCGTGACTAGGTCTTCAATCTCATATGCTGTTTCTTTGAGTAATAAATTGAAAAAAAAAACGAGTGTTTATGTGTTTACTCATGGCATATTCATCCAAAAGTAGAAGCAAAGAAGTGAGTCAAGTGTGTGAAAAGTATGGGCAAATTATTGGCATACATGTATACATCCATAAGAAAATAGGAGCATCTATCAGTTGTTTTTCATAGGGTTCTACTTGATATAATCACTCGGTAGTGTGCACTGTGAATACATTGAATAACCATAAGCTGTGCGCCATAAAGCCACCGAAATGACCATATTAACCGACGATGCTGTGCATGCTGACTGTAGTGCAGCAGGCCTTCAAGAAAATATGGTTAAGGTGATATCCCATCTTGACGAAAGATGAAAGCACAAAGTTCATTAAGGCAGGCCTATTGGAAGAGTAGTTAGCTTAGCCTACAGAAGAAGTAGCTTAGGTCTTCTTTAAATATATCATATGTTAGACCACAAGGTTTTTTTTAGAGAGTCCAAAGGAAAAACCCTCCCATCACTGACCCTGCATTGGCTGGGCTTCAGTTGGTAAAACCCTTGGGGTCCCCCCTGCCCACCCATGAGTACACCCAGTTTCAACCTTGCGGAAAGGGACACCACCCGTGGGTTTTGAACATGTGAAAGTATTACATCAAATTGATGATATTTACAAGCCACCCCTACCAGATGAGCGGAGACCTTGTGGGCAGACCCCAAAGGGGTTGCTCACATGGTCATGAGCTCGTGGATAGGAAAATAACCCCCTACCGCAAGTGCAAGTCCTCATGTGAGCAACCCTTTCGGAATTAAGGTAAAGAAAGGTGTCTCTCGGTGGGATGATTGGAGCGACCATAGGTATGCCAAACATAGTCCAATCTGTCCACATCTCTAGCTCCAGGTGTGGTTTTTCGGTTCCTCATATATATATATATATATATATATATATATATATATATATATATATATATATATATATATATATATATATATATATATATATATATATATATATATGCTTCTTCTGCACACTTCTCTCGTTCTGCCCCTTCAAAAATCATTGTTTTTTGCATTTTTTCTCACATATGTGATCTATAGGTTTTGTTTAGTGAGAACGGGCGGATCATCGGAATCTGACCTGTATACAGGTTTTTCCAGTGATCCAAAGTCATTGGCTATGAAGGTACCAATTTTTTTTTGCTCATAAAAACATGTATTTTTTATCAAAAAAACATGATCCAAGAGTCGATTCCCACTAAATCGAGCATGCTAAACACATCTAACGGTTCAGATCTATCATAAAACACTTCAAAACTATGGGGGCAGAACGAGAAATGGGACCTAATATGTTCAGATCTCTCTCTCTCTCTCTCTCTCTCTCTCTCTCTCTCTCTCTCTCTCTCTCTCTCTCTATCTATATATATATATATATATATATATATATATATATATATATATATATATATATATATATATATGCAGAACGAGAAATGGGACCTAATATGTTCAGATCTCTCTCTCTCTCTCTCTCTCTCTCTCTCTCTCTCTCTATATATATATATATATATATATATATATATATATATATATATATATATATATATATAACATGGCCAGTTGATAAATTACCTCATTTGTAAATTACACGTAGCATCATCTGATTGTAAGATTCACATGGTTAATGAAGACCACCTACCTGTGTGTGAAGTAGATGCGATCTGGTAAACTAAAGTCAATAGCTGGATTTGAATCTAAGACCCTCGGATCTTAGGATGCTGAAGCACAAGCATCCAACAGTTCCTTTCTCCCCAAAATTACAGGGAAAAAAGACATGTTGATCCAGCCAATAGTTTTGAAAAATAAGCCCTGACAGCTGTATGTGGACATTAGTAACGTTAAAAAAGGGGTCCTTTTTTTTATAAAATCTCCATCTTTTCTTCTTATCTTCAAGTATACCTCCTCCATTTGTACACTAGCAGCATGACAAGAAGCCAACTTGACTCTTGCATCCTTGTCTGGGCAACATATCAAAACTCCTTAACTACTTGGCCCAAATTTGCTGTGCTGCAGTTAAACTGGCTTGGCCAATATCCTGATTCTCGATTTCTTGAACCTTCTTTTTTTTCTGAAAGAGATTTCTTGACCCTTCTGGCTAGATATTTGTTTTCCATTTATCCTGTTTCTTTAAGGGTGCGTTTGATGGTACATCGGCACGACACGCAAGACACTGCACCCATCAAACACTGGACGCAGTGAATGTGCATCCACTGCGCCCCCTGTTATTCTGGAAACAGGACGGTGGTGACACCACTTAAAATTGAAAAAAAAAAAAACTCGGACGGAGGAGGGTTCTAACCTTGACCTCCTCTCATCCCCCCATCCCCTCTCCCTTGTGCAGGCGAGGCAACCAGGCCAGTAGTGAAAGGCCGGCTCTCTCTCTCTCTTCTTCTTCTTTCTTCCCCTTCTTCATTTCTCTCTCTTTCTTTTATTTTTTCTTCTCCTTCATTTCTCTTTCTTTCTCTTCTTCATTCCTCTCTCTCTTCTTTGTTCTTCATTGTTCTTCGATTAGAGTTCTCAATAAGAATTTTTTTTATCAGGACTTTGAATCAATTATCTTTAATTATGGTTTTTTATATTTAATTTGATTAGGGCTTTTCTTTGATTTGATTAGTTTTTTTTTCCTTTGATTTTCTTTGTTTAGGACTTTGAATCAAATATCTTTAATTAAGGGTTTTGATATTTAATATGGTTATGGCTTTTCATTGATTTGATTAGGGTTTTTTTTCTTTAATTAGGACTTTGAATCAAATTTCTTTAATTAGGGCTTCTTATAATTAATTTGATTAAGGCTTTTTCATATTTGATTAGGGTTATTTTTCTTCGATTTTCTTTTATTAGGGTTTGAATTAAGGGTTTTTATATTTAATTGTATAGTTTCTTTGATTTTATGGTTTATTTTTCTTGTAGTTTAAGGTTTTTTTGTTTATTTATGATTTATTTTATTTTAATTTAGGGTTTATGATTTATTTATAGTTTTTACATTTGTATATAAAAATATAGTTTCTTTTTTTCTCAAATTACCCAAAAATTTAAACATTTTTTGGTACTTGGATCCAGTTTGAGATCCATATTTAGAGCTAAAATCCATAATTTTTGATAAACTTTCATAATTAGATCATTAAAGCATTTATGTATCAAAAATATCAATTCTTATTTTTCTCAAATTACCAAAATTTTAGACATTTTTTTATTTTTAGATCCAAATTGAGATCCATATCTAGAGCTAAAATCTATAATAAATATGTTAAAACTCTTATATAGTGGGGCGGATCGACTTGTACGATCCAAAATGAATCTCTCACTAAAATGCCAAACCCACTAAACAAGAAACCTTGAGCAATTAAATTCATTTAAAGCACATCATATGTAAATCTCAACAAAAAAACATAAACATGTCAAGTTGGAGTCGATTTGACTCAGCTCCACATATATAAGCAATTTAGATCCCAACTTAGATCTAAGTAGATTCACTAGCCATATAGTTAAATAATTAAAGTAAAAGTATTATGTGATGTTACATATCTTACAAGTCACACATGCAAATATGAACATGTATCATAATTCTTACTAAAAAATGTTATGGTCCAATAAATGGCTACTCAATATGAATTTGATAACCAAGATAAAACAAATGTATAAGGTTATTCACAAATTTTATTAATTTTATTACATAAACCATGAAGAAAAAGTTATCAATAATTTTAGTATTATTACACTACAAGAAAATCATGGATTAGCGACGACTTATATCCATCGTTAATCCGTCGCTAAACTGTTTAGCGACGGATTAGCGATGGATAGAGGCCATCGCGAATTTTTGCTCGCTAATTAGTGGAAAACTTATCTGTCGTTAATTCCGTCGCTAATTTGTGACAGATTAGCGACGAACATTATCTGTCACTAATCCATTGCTAAATTTAAAAAAAAATGATCCCTGTCGGGCGATATTCCGGCAGCAATAAGCCGGACTTATACCGCACCCGATAGGCATTGCACAGAATGATCGCTCTGCCTCGTCGTCGGACTTGTATCGTCCTCCGTGAACCGGTGCTCTCCAGCATCGCCGTCCTCCGTGAACCGTCCTCCGTGAACTGATGCTCTCCGGCGCCGTCCTCCATGAACCAGCGTCGTCATCTTCCGTGAACCAGTGTCGTCGTCATCTTCTGTGAACCAGCGTCGTCGTCCTCCGTGAATCGGCATCGTCGTCCTCCGTGAACCGGCGCCGACGTCCTCCAGCGATCGCCGACCGTCCTCTGGCATTGTCGTCCTCCGTGAACCGGTGCTCTCCGGCGTCACCGTCCTCCATGAACCGGCACCGTCATCTTCCGTGAACCGGCGTCGTCGTCATCCTCCGTGAACCAGCGTCGCCGTCCTCCGTCAACCGGCGTCGCCGTCCTCCGTGAACCGGCGCCGATCGACGTCCTCCAGCGATCGTCGACCGTCCTCCGGCGTCACCGTCCTCCACTCTCCAATGCGCTCTTCGACGTCGCCGTCCTCCGAAGAAGTCGGTTTAAATCAAGTGGGATCGATTTAAATTTCGAACGGGGAGAGAGGAAAAATTTCGCACTCGGTTTAAATCGAAAATTAGCGAGGGAATTTTTCTGTTGCTAATTAGCGACGGATTAGCGATAGGAAAATTCTCTCGCTAAATCCCTCACTAAAATGTTTTTCTTGTATTGAGAATTAGCGACGAAACAATTGTTGTCGTTAATTAGCGACGGATTAGCTAGAGAAAACTTTCTTCATGAATCCGTCGCTAAGTAGCGACGGATTAGCGATGAAAGTTTTCTCTAGCTAATCCGTCGCTAATTTGCGACGAAAAAAATCCGTCACAAATTTCTGTTGCTAATTAACATTTTTCTTGTAGTGTTACAACCCTTACAAGAAAATCATATATATTCAAATATTCACAAATTTGTGCTCTTTAAATTATAATCCTGAAAACATACCTCCACTAAGTCTTTGACTTTGAGGATATAACAACCGTTAAATAGGTTTTCATATTACACAAAATATAAAATTTTTATTATGGAGTAAAGTCTAAATTTACCTCATTTATCCTTGAAAGATAATGGTATATTTTTTAAAAACTGCATAGCATTTTTCAAAAATAATTTTAAATTATTCCAGTAGAAGATAAGATTGAGAGATATATCCTTCAAGTATCAAGATTTACTCAGTCATAAATGGTCATCCATGATCAAAAGAGCTTTCAAGAATAAGATTTTATATATAAAGCGTTTAAGTGATATCTAGGCATGTCTTCATCGATCAAATAATCACTCCTGAAAATCTTAATAGGTACCTTATAAAATTCTAGATCAGGTGCAATGTGACTGCACACTTGTTGCTGCACCTGATCACCCACCAATATCTGCTGTTGCGCCCCACATCTGACAGGTCATATCCCAAGGGTGGTGGGTGACCAGCTGGTGCAGAAGCACACTAAAAGTGTGCAATCACATTACACATGATACTCCCTTCGAGTTTCAAGCTGCAGTATTCCCACGTCATATGACAAACCATGGTCCTCCCTAGCTAGGAAGGTGGAGCCCTTGCAGACCTCTCCAGGTAGCTAGTTGTTAACTGCCTATAATTGGTAGTAGTATTGACTGTATTATGTGCATGTTTAAAACTTAGATGTGTTAAAGTGGAGAGAAAGAAAACTTGAAGATGAGAAAATGTTCTCGCTTTTGATTGATTAACTTAACTCAGCAGTTATATAGTACACCAAACAGATTACAGAAGAAATCTGGTCAGCTGCAAACAGACAGAAGATGAAGCAAACCGAATCCTCATATGTAGGCCTCTTAGTTAGCCGGATAAATTTGCTATGTTACAGGAGAATTTACCATGATAAATCTTAAATCTTATGGATTCATATTTCCGCTGGTAGTAAGAATGAACTGGTTCATTTTGCATGCATAAACAAGGACATGACACGAACCATGCATGAAAAGCAAACATTTTCACTAAGTTCACTTGTGGAGGTAGAGTTTATCAATACAGATCAACCATTCTGACCCATGATCTATCCTACATTTGATGTTAGCCGTACAACCAACGGTTAGGATTAGTTCACATTCTTGCCTCGATGTGGACTATCCTAGCATTCCAGATAACCAGATGCATCGGTTGGATGGCTAGGATCAATATAGATCCTCCAAGATTATATGTCAAATAATAGAATCCTTTTTGTTCTGTGCAAGATGACAATCAATGACACCATCACCAAACCCTGATTCCACCGTACATCTTAGGTCTTGAGATTCTCTACTTAACAAGGCATATATATATTTTTTTTAAGGCCAGCTGGTGTTAGGCAGACCCCACCAGTTACACAAGGTACCATCTGGTTTTGAACTTGCATCGTCCCAACACAAGGTGACGTGCACTAACAGCTCCTACCAAACAAGCGAAGCCCCAGTTGGTTAACAAGGTATGCTATATTCGCACTAAAACTAGTTTTTGGGAAACGAACAAGATGTCAATTACCAACTTTAATTGCCCACAAGGGCTTCGCTCATCTGGTAGGGGTGACTCCAGAGAGTCACCAAGTTGACAAGACGTCATGAAATGGAAACCCATAATTGAACATCCTTTGCCGTGAGGCAAAAGCTGGGTTTACTCCCTTATGAACACAGAGGACCTGGGATTTTAAGCCAATGAACTGATATGTTATTTGAACTTGTTCTTCAGATTTGGATATAAAAAGCTCTGAACTGGATCAAACTATTTAATTATATGACCTAAAGAAGGCTCATCGGATCTGGGTAAATGCACAATTAGTTAGTCAGGTGTTTGAATCAGACCCTACTCCCTAACCACAATTTTGCAATAGGGGCGGAACCAAGTGATTTGGACAACATTTCAAGGTTTCTTCTTATTTGAAAAGAGAGAGAGAGAGATTGGCCCATTTATCTAATGAGATAAGCAACTCTTTACTGGATCTGACCAAATGAGATCCAAGTCGGTTGGCTATCTAGCCCAAACCTATTAATTAATTGTGATGTACAGCACCGACCGAAGAGGTTCAAGTCAAGTCGATTCTGTAGGTCAGCTATTGAGCTGAACTATGCAAACAGTTCGGATTTAGAATCAGAAAATACATTGGAGAGACAGATCCGATCCAAGACTGCCAAACTTTGCAAATGCCCCTACTTGAATCCAACCCGTTTGCAACCCTAAGCTGAAGCAATATCATACAAAACTTGGTCAAACTGGGTCGTCCATTGATCCAACATTGAACCAGATCACTTTCTTTTTGTTTTGGGGATCAATTAAAATTAGATTCCATGACGAACGAGAATTTGAAAGTGCCCCATAGCATCAGATTATCACATCAATGCCGAAGAACATCCAGTAACATCAGGCAAAAGGCCGGCATGTCGTATAGTTTGCACCGCAGAAGTCCTAATTGAGTCGTGCAATCTCACCAACTAACAATAGTTCGCAAAACAGGGATCACTTTCTTGTTTTTGAATCATTAGGTTTAGACATTGCTTGAGTGATCTTTGATCTTCCGGAATGGCAGCAATATGGCCTTTGGTTATTTCTTTCTTTACATTGAAGAAACAATAACGATTCAGTTAATTCCCTTGTGATACACTTATTTACAGTTGAAATAAGCTCTCTTTTTTTGAAAGGCAAGCTGGGGTTAGGCAGACCCTACCAGTTATACAACTATACCATTGGGTTTTGAACCTGCAACGTCCCAACATAAGGTGACGTGCACTAGCTGCTCCTACCAGACAAGCGGAGCTTCCATTGGTCAAAATATGCAATCTCACCAACCAACAACAGTAAAAACACACTGGCTATAAAGAGTCAGCTTGCTCAACATTGCATGGAAGATCACATCATTTAGTGATCACCATGTATTTACTAGAAAAACAGGGAATCAAGGTAAAAATCGAGCATGCTGGGGCTACATATGTAACAATGGATCAGCATTATACCTCAAGCCACATGGGTGCTGGCACCCCAGTGATGTTGGGACACCCATGAACGTTGAATCAAGCTTCAAAAACCTGTCATAGTATATACAGACCATGATTGGAACCACTAGAAAGACACATTATTTTCAATGCTATGGACAAGTAATGAAAGGGCCAGACCAAAGAAACAAAGAAACCTCAAAAGTCCCCCTCTAGATAAGCCATTTTCTAGACATTATGTTACACTAGCCTGCGGCAAAGCACATCAGAGGGAGATGGTAGGGCCCCTGTAAAGTCCCCTCTGAATCACAAAGCTATCAGGGGGTTGATACTCTTCTAGCCATGCAAATTCAGAGGCCTTGATGCCAGTTCCTCGAATAAAACCTGCAGCAACAACCAGCGATATTACAAATGTTTAGAAGTGCAAAACTTTGTTAAAGAGTTATCACTCATCATGCCTTCATTAGCAATATTATGGCTCAGGGAGAGACTTGAACCAACATAGGTTCCATGGGCTTAAACAGAAGCGCAATAGGTCCCCATCGCCACCCCCCCTCCCCACCACACCAGGAGCGAAGTCTCAGCTGAAACATTCAAATCAGACTGATGACTTCATTGGACAAGCCCAATATTATAGAGCACATATGTCAACTCAAACAAAATCATTTCTTTGTGCCTAGGCATCTATTGCATCATACATGGACCAAAACCAGTAGAATCACTCTAATGCCATCTACTTTTTTCAAGTCAACATGCATATTCATGCTCATTAGCTCAGCCCTGTAGCATTACCGTAAATGAGAACCAGAACCATTTGAAATCACCACATTGTGTTCCAATAGAATACATATAGATCCGGTGAAAAATACAGTGTACAAGCAAAGCAAGAATTACCAGGCAGGTCCGTTCTTGGAGATTTATGAAAATATGTGCAATCCCGGCCTTCCGATGATGAGTAAGGGGGGGATAGGACATCAAGAAGTGCACAGCAGGACAAGGCTTTGAACCAGTGGATATTTCCACCCGATGTTGGATAAAGAGTGGTGGTTGAACATGGTGCACTCATCTCGCCATCTCTAACAAGCTTTGCTGGCCGTACTGCAGTGTCAACAAAATAACACCTTTAAAATAGATCTGGAACTCTCTATACAGGTAGTTTTGACTGTGTATCAAAAGATTTCTTCATGCACAGAGTATGATGCAGATGACACTATCAAAACACCTAAAAATGACAAATTGAGATTATGATTGATAAGCAACTATCCTTATGAAGCAAAACAAAGAAAATATGAGAGTACACCATCAAATATGCTCAAAAGCTACTCTGGATTGAGTGCTTATGCAGGCTTATGCTGCTCAAATAGGATCAATAATCCACACAAGTCTATTCCAGCATGGATATGAACCCAACATGCACCTCATGTCCAAACCCACTGCACATGAAAATATTGGAGACAGAGATAGATCTAACCAAATTAGGCTGAACCATTCAGTCCCTTGTTTATTCCAAGATTCATAGGATCTGAAGGCAGGCCCCAGTAAGGGCTCCCAAGTGTTGGAATCAGATCCTTCCTTAACTCAAAGCTGTCACAATTGCTGGCTTCGGTCACAAACAACTACAGAATGAGTGTAGGTGCAACATCATAATTTTCAGATACTAGGACACTAAGGACAGCCTTCTAAAAATAACAGATCCAACATTTCTAGACAATTAATTCTTAAAAACAACCCTAGTCCAACTCAAACCAGGAAGGTTTTGATGGAACTATTCATAACACTCAAAAGGTTCAAAAGACTCGGGATCAGGACTTCTATTTGAATGTCATAAGTCTCTAACAAACTCAATTAGATCCACCGCAAGTAGATTTCTTCCCCCTTTATTGTCACCAACTTGCCAAGCAACTTGGTAAGGGTCTCAATTTTGGACACCTTGAAGCCCAAGTCAAATCCTAATCCTCACATCTACAGACACATCTTACTTTTACACTCAACAGTGCCCACAACACATCCAGTGTCCAGTGTCGAATATTCTAAAATGTGCTTGGCAGACCTTCACAACTTGTAATTTTCTTTGATGAAGAGAATTCTATCACTCAAACGATCAACCTTTAAAGCTACAAACAATTTTCCGCTATTGGTTTCTGATCATGTTCACTAGCTCTGACATTAGAAACAGAAGCTAACATGGTGTATCATGTTGAACGAGGCATGCACAGAACTAAATGTTCAAAATTCCATGACCCTTTTCTAGAATCACAACATGCCTTTCAAGACTATGAACTTTTCTCAGTGATTCTCTAGAATTAAAATAACTTCCAAAATATATTGTGCAAGACAGTAAATATTTTGTAAGCTGAGCATGATCATATTTCTTTCATGTGATTTAAAAGTCTCCTTCAAAAGATCACATTGAGAAAAAGAATGCCCAACCATCTCAAATGTTTTTAGAAGTCTACTTCACAGATCACAATGAGAAAATGTCCAACCATCTCAAATATCCTCCCAAGGATAAAGATTTAATCGATGAAAAGAAACTTAGCTGCACATGACCATATTACTAGCAGATGCAATTTATATCTCCTTCAGAGCTTTCTTTAAGAAAAGAATGTCCAACCATCCTAAATTATTCCCACCAAAACTAAGGGAATCCAACTAGAAGGAAAATTGTTGGCTTTTCAACACAGATATCACCAATACTTTTAGTGAGATATTCCACAAAAGTAGAACGAGCAGGTCATGCTTTGGAAGAGGCTAGGCTATTTGGTATCAAGAAAAAAGAATAATCCCAATATATATAAAACATCAACAGATTTAATATCATGATAATACCACCATATAAAACATCAACACATTAGCCTAATACTTGAAATGAATGCAAAAAACTTTACCATGTTTTTTTTTTAATTAAAACTTGCCAAAATTTATAAAGATTTCTAGAATAATAAATTTTCAAAGAATCACTCAATATATGGTGCAGCCAAGTAAACTCCAGAGATAGTACTTAGTATAGTTATCAATATCAACAATAGTAGAATGAAAAACACAAAACATCAGGAGCTCATCTCTACATATATTAAAATATTATGCAAAAAAAAGAGAACTATTAAGAGTTTAAAGGCAATCTCTCTGAAAGAAGGAAAAGAACGAGAAAAAAATAAAGAAAAAAGAAAGTATAAACAAAGAGGGAAAAAAAGAGAAGAATAAATAAAAGGGAACAAAAATAAAAGGACAAGTAGAAAACAAGAATAATAAGAAGACACTTAACAAAAGAAAGAAGAAATAGAAATGAAAAAGCATGCCAATAACCAACCAATGTTGCTTACCTTGTTCTTCAATGAACTTAGGCAATATCTTTCTTCAGAAAAAAAATCTGAATCTTTGGTAGTGTTTTAATGTATTTAGTTTATGTTGATCTATGTTTATGTTTGTTTCAAAGGTCAAACAATAGATTGTTGTTTGGATGAACACATTGAACAGAAAGAAACACCCTAGTTTTCATAAATAGTGGCAGGTGTTTATTTTTTATTTATGTTATGCTTTTTGTTTAATCTGTACCATCACCAACTTAAATCAATTTGGTTCAATAAAGGGTTCAAGAGTAGAAAGTAACGTGGATTAGCACAAAGCCATTTAAGTTCAACCTCAAAAGACTGTAACCAATGGGTTTAACCAAATCCATCTATCGGGTTTAATAGGCATTGTATATGAACATAGCTTGACACAAACTAAACATATTTAGTTCCTGAAAGAATTAAAACAGGATCCTACAAACCCCCACAAAGATTTGAATATGGTCCATTAGAACCCAAATTAGATAAAACATAAAGTCATAAACCCACCCACTTTCAACTTGGAAAGTTGGAAGACCATGGTTTGGATTTATAACAGAATAGCGAGGTCAATTTAACATCTATCAATCTCATTCAACTCAGTTTGTGTCCAACTCAAATGCAATACATATACATCCAGATCACATTTATATTTAAAATCCATTTTAGATAGTAATCATCCAAACAACAATAATTCCTTTATGTCCATTATTTATAAATATTTATTAAAACTGTTCCTATATATTATTTATAAACAGTACGATTATATTCTTCCAACATTTTTTAACAGATTCACAGGTCGATTGGGAGTCTGAGGGCACGAAAAAAACCTTCGAAGCTGTACTTTCAAAATATCATTGCCATGTTAAGAGATATCTGCAATATTAAAATGAGATGGATGAGATTAGATCCTTTTCATTTTGTCCTGTCTAATTCAAGTTGTACTCTTTCGGTTGCTAATAGATTTTCTTCCTTCACAACTCAAAATGAGGACAGGAAAAAATCAGAAACAGACTGATAATGTTTGATGACCTTAACTTCTCAATTAAAATTTCATGGCACCCACAAGCATGTGTGGGCAAACATAACAAACAAGCAGAGATATTTCATGCAAAGGAAGAATGCACCTCTTGATACGTTAAAGCCTTCAGGTATATCAATCCAGTCATATGACCTCACATGAAGTGAGCCATAAAGAAGTTTGTTCAGCACAGTCATTCCAGGATGATCATGGAGAGGAATAATTGATGAAGGTGGCATGCAAAATATTCCCATCTGCAAATGTAACAATACAAAGGCCGTGAGCATTCCAGAAAGACTTAGATAAGTCCAGTTCACACAAAACCAATGGGTTTCCATCTACTCAGCAGCAGTTAATGTCCATATATATGAACCCGACGACTATATCTACCAGCTAAATAATATATGTTTCATCGATTGGTTGCACATGTACATTTTACCAGAGACATCTTATGAGGTTGAAACTTCAAGCAACCATCAGAAAGCTCAAGAAATCGTTCAAATAATAAGACTTACTGAAAAGTTTTCACAGTCATGCAAATGCAGATAGGTGATTGGAGGTGGATAGTGGTGGCTCCCATTGCGACCTTTCTTTCCATTCATACCATGATGTGAAGTTTTCCATCCTTGTACTGACTGTGCCTCAGATTCAAGACCAACATCAGAAGGCTTGATATCATCTGAAACAGACAAATTTAAGGTGAAAAAGTTGGTCTATTGCCTACAAACTCTCTGCTAAACTTTTCTAAAATACCAGATTCATCATACATGCTATAAAAATTGCACAGAAGGACTGATCATCTGAGAACTTTAGGTAAAACCATAAGATCCCCTATAGGAGAATTAAATCTTTTTCAGTTTCAATTCATATAAAGTTGTGTTAGTAACAGCTACAGAACCAAATCACTTCAAAATATCAAATCTGAACCTTTACTTGAACTATCACTAAGCAGAATGCAATGATGAGCTTAAAACCAATAAACATTGCACACTGAGGAGCTATTATAGCATCTGTAGCATGCATACAACATTCATTCTTCCTTGGTCGCTCCTTCTGTAGCTTGGAACAGATACAAGTCCGAAAGCAACATCACCATCAGGAATTAAGTGTTTGATTTTAAAGCCTCAAATGTTCTTCTTTCCCCAGTATGTGTATATGCCAAGGTTGCCAAACTAGGAAGCGGAAGTAGGAAACGATACAGGAAGCGGAATCGAGAAGTGAGGCATTTTAAAATTTATAGGAAGCGGGAAGTGAAGTATCAATTTGAAAACGAAATAAGAATAAAAAATGAAGCAATATGGTAACTGAATAGGAATCAAACAAGAATCAAATAAAAACTAAAATAAAATTGATCATTCTTATATTTCATGATTTTTCAGTAAAAGAGTTAATTTTTTGTTAAAATCTAACAATGATGGTTACCAATTTAGAGAAAGTACATGGCAAGTGAGTGGAAGCGTGAGAGAAAATACATGAAAAACATAAAAAGAAACAGGAGAAAAGCATACAAGGAGCATAAACCATGCATGTGAAAAGCATAGAAGAAGTGTGGGGAAATCGAGATTCCCATAAAGTTTTGGAAGCAAAGAGTATCGTGCTTCCAAAGCAAAATTTCCGGGAAGTGCGCTTCCAAAGCGAGTTTCCAGGAAGAGCGCTTCCCCCCTACCTAAGAAGCTTCTGGTAACTCTGGTATATGTGCTGTGTTTTCAGGTGTTTTGGGTAATCACATGTCTACATCGCTGTGCTGAATTTCAGCCAAAAGTGAGGCCAGAATCCAAAAGGGAGCCCTCGCTAAACACCACCACCAGCTGTTTTCCAAATAACATGAACAGGATAGACAGTGAGAAAACAGTAAGAAGATTTTAATATTTTCCTGCGTTTTTCAAATTATGAGTGGCCAGAAATCACCAGCTGCTCTACGTAGATTCTGGCTGCCTGCCTTACAAGTCAGATTTGAATGGGAGAGAGTGAATTTGGTCTGTCAGATATTTTTATGATAGGATGATCCTAATGGGGTTAAAGATAGTGCATATTTCTTCAGGGTGTATATGCATTTGTGTGTGGGTGTTGCACTCATTCATGTGTGATATTTAAAATCCACATTAATCAACATAATATGTCAATTAATCCAACCAAAGTTCAATAACATAAAATTGCCTACAACATGCCTTCTAAAACTTGTGAATCACATCTGATCGGGTAATAGAAAGGGAAATCATTGTTATAACATACAGAAAGGTTGAATAGGTTGATTGAAATCAACTTTATACATGCCATCACATCGATTTAAACAATAATTACCAGGTTATTTACCTTGGTTAGACACACAAGCTAGTATACTAAGTGTATCGATCCTATTAGTTCAAATGATAACCCGACTACTATGGTTTGTGGGCCTTTCCATCCCACAACCCTAGTGCCCATGACTTGAACACCAAGAAATAAGAATGAGCCAACACCAAAAGCAGTACAAATGTAATTGGACATATTGGTGCATTCTCTAGTTGGTAATCCATATTTGCAACTTAGACATCAGATAACCAAAAAATATAATGACAAAGCAAGGGAAAAGCAACATGATTTCCCATTTCAGTGAAGAACTTATCAGTGAACATGCATTACAAACCTAAAATAGCATGAACATTTTCAAGGGCTTCTGCAGATATCGGTCCATCTGATGTGAAGGATGCTTTACAAGCGTCATAAAGTCTTTGTACAGCAGTCATTGCCAACTGGCTACAACGATTCCTTGGGTTACATTTACCAAGGGCTAATCCTCACTGGCCTCCATAGATTAAAAGCTCACATAATACCTGCTCATAATGAACCCCTTTCAAAACCATGCTTTATATATGAATATCTCAGAACAGAAATAAAGACAACTGATGATGCTCCTGGTCAGCATTTATCCAAACCTACCTAACGAAAAGCAAGAAGAAATTCCATCAGGCAGCCTTCTAAAAATTATCGACTGTCTGATGTCAAAAGTAATGTGGTTTTCTTTAACTATCTGCATAATGTAAAAGAAGAGAAAAAGAATGAAACACCAAATTGTTTTGTGCTTGATTTTAAATGTGCTTAAATAAGCATATGATTCCACTATTTCTCATAATAAAATGATATATATATATATATATGTGTGTGTGTGTGTGTGTGTGTGTGTGTGTGTGTGTGTGTGTGTGTGTGGAATAAAATATCTAGTTTTGTTAAACTAGGAAAATGCAATACATGCAATGGATTTTATGAAAAAATTCTGTGAATCATTTGATCAATCAAATAACAAACTATAACATACAACCACTTCAAACATGAGTAGCGAACAAGCTTCCCATTCCCAAGCTTTAGGAGCCCAAAATTGGCTTTTTCAATCCAAATCTTAACAGCCACTGATTGCTTCCCACATTCTGGTGAGCTCTACCATCAAAAGGAAAGGCGTACTGCATACCGGATACGCAAAAATATTCAACAGTTCCTGTTCTCCAACCCTTTTGTGATCGCCATTAAAATCAAATTTCTTGCTTAATTCTGCCCACCCTTGCTGTTGTTGCATTATAAATAAAACCGTCCATTACAACGCACTTACTAACTATAATCGGTACAATATGCGATGCTAGTTTTTTTCTTCTCTTTTTTAGTTAAACACGAGAATTTTAGGTCTGAAACCAACTAAATAACCATAGATTCGCTGACAACAAAATCACCAATCCTGAAGGTTCAAAATTTTCAACACGGCGAACACCCCGGATCCCCAAACCAATCAAGCATATCGAACCAATCCCTCATCTCTCAAACAATAACCCACAAAACAAAGATCAAAGTATCAACCACAAACATACAATTCAAATTTCAAACTCGGGCGACAAACCAGCACAGACCGCAGAGACAGCCAATCGTTCCCGGCCAATACCGATCAAATGGTTCCACATCAACACAAACAAACAAACACAACAATCCAGTACTCAGAACAATGTAGCAAAAACCAAAAAATGAAAAAAAAAAAATACCCGATTTTCCACAAAACACGCCAAGAAGGCGTCAAAATTTAGGGCAAAACTCTCACTGGATCAACAACCACAGCTCACCTACAACCAAATTCCATATCGTAATCAAACCCGAAAAAAAAGAACACGGAGAGAAAGAGAGAAGGAAACCCTAGTTTAGTCTGGAAGGAGCGTGCGCACCTGAGGAGGAAGAAGAGCGTGGGCGGAATGAATGGAAGGGATGAACGAGAGAGGGTAGAATAATAATTTACAGAGGCCTCGCAGGAGGATCCCCAAGTCAGAGTTTGACCGCACGGGCATTATATCGGGGGGACCGCCACAGGATTCTACCTGAGAATTTGTTTTTCTATTTTTTAGGTCAAATCAGATACGTAAAGGCGTATCCCTCCGAGAGACGAGAAGAGAGAGAGAGACGAAAGAGAGATGAAATGAGACGAGAAACCGCATTAAAAACATGATTTGCAAATGCTCTTGTGCAAATTTTACATATTTTTGAGACATTCGCAAAAATGATTTGCGAACTTCGTACTATATTTAAAAAAAAAAAATATCCTAAAAAAAGTAAGGATTCAAAATTTTGAACGCGAAAAAAATTAGTGAAAATGTGAGGGACAAGGACAATACAGTTATTTTTGTGTTTGATTTTTAAAGTTCTTAAAACAACTTTCGTACGTACACGTAACATAATCAAAGGCTCAAAACTCTTTTTTAATTGTCCTCAAATTATTAAAGTTTGCATCGAGTTTGTGTGTAAGAGTGTTCTCTTTTTTTTATCAAGTGAAAGATCCAAATAGATGCCTTATTTTGTACCATGATTTTTAGCTTTAGTTTTAATGCTTTGGAGAAAGCATCAAGTTCAAGCCCCCATATTAGGAAGCAGATCAGGTCATGCTGAAAATGAGCGTTTTTCGACATCGTGGCCATCCTATTTGCATTTTAAAAAGCTCAAAAGTCAACAAAACCACGTGGCATTCATCCAAAATGCAAACAGACGGCCCCGATGTCCGCATGAGCAAAAACACTCATTTTCAGCATGACCTGATCTGCTTCCCTCATATTACGGGAGCAGATCATGTCATGAAGAACATGAGCGTTTTTGTTCATGCCGACATCGTGGCCGTCTGTTTGCATTTTGGATGAATGCCGCATAGTTTCTTTTGAGCTTTTTAAAATACCAATCAGATGGCCACAATGTTGGCATGAGCAAAAACGCTCATGTTCAGCATGACCTGATTTGCTTCCCCGTATTACCCACCCGTTTTCCCCGAATTCATACCAAATTTTTTTTTATTATCTAAAGTCTTGAGGAAACAAATTTGGTCAAGTGGCTTCCTGCAATTGAAGCAAGGCCTTTCAGAAAAAAGAAAAAGAAAAAAGCCTTCCAAAAAAAATCCTCAAATTTTGTATTAGGGTTTGTTGGAGGGAGAGAGAGAGAGGGAGATTTAATGAGCATAACCTATAAATTTTTTAATTAATTAACTATTAACAATAATGGTTAGAATTGTACCACCTCAGGTCACCCGTGTGGCCAGCAGGGTGGTTGTGACTCTTGTGAGGGTAATAAGATGAAGGCACATAAGGCAAGGTGGCCGTGGGCCCCACCTGTGGTTTTTCTGGCTTCGGCAAGGGTTTTTGGTCATAAAAAAACAATGGTTAGAATGGCGAACTTTGCAATGGGCATGCGTTTGGAGAAGTGATGAAAAAACTAAGTATTCATTTGACTTATAAGATTTTTATTGAGCATGAATTTGAATTATATTAAAAAATCAGGTATGATTTTGGTAATAACCTTATTTTAAATTATTTGATTGTGCTAGCTACTAATAGTAGTTGAAAAAATGTGTTAATACCATATTATTTCGAAGGGCTCGAATGAGATAGCTGAATGGTTAGGTTACACTATAATAACTGAGGACTCTTCAAATTTGAATTTCTCGCTAGTTATTTTCCTGCTGGTCTAAAAAAACATTATTTTAAAATCATAAAGCTTGAAATCTTACATGAAAATAAAGCTACCCTCAATCTCCCTCTACAACATAACTACATCAGCATCAGCATGCCAAAAATCTAAGCAACTGCATCTTGTTACATCACAATCACATTGGTTACTACCAATCTTGTCAAAATAGAATTGACAATCCATGCTCTTTGAATGCCATTCTTTATCTAGGGATTGAGTTTTTTTTATTGATGAGTTTAGATATTAGATTTGTAACATTTATTTAATAAGAAACATGCTTTACATTAATGATTTTTTGATATTTGAACGTGTTTTTTAAAGCACTAAAAATTAATGGCTCACAATACTTTTTATTGTAAAATTTTAAATGTATTGTGAGACTTGATTTTTTCATGTTCAGAAAAACATGTTTAAAAGTTGTAAAATATTATGTAAAACATATTTTTTTGCTAAATAAATTATAAAGAACAAATATATAAAATCTAATTGATGAAACACTTATACATTGGAGAAAGAGGGTGGTCTGATCATCATTGATTGCAGATTTTGAACTTTATTTTGGTCACACACCATATATATCTAATTGAGTCTACTTCATGATTATAAGTTTATAACCTCAAACCATTATCATTTTCGATGGAACAGATCCTATGAATTCTTTTATTTCAATTAAGTTAGTAAGAAGGATATTGAACTAAAAAATAGACCCTAAAAGCTAAAAGTGAGTATCTCAAGCAATTGCAATAATTGAGTTCATCAACATTTATGGATCGTAGATGCTATTACACATACAATCAAACTCAATTTGATGGAATTATTTGATTTTAAAAAAAGGTGTTTTATAATTTTGCTATATATATATATATATATATATATATATATAAGCTTTTGTAAAAAAATTTAAATACTGTTTTTTAATAAAACGATTCAAACCAATTCCATTTGATTCGATCAGACTGATTCAAACCTTTTTTTTCTATGAAAATCGATACCATTGAAAAACTGATTATGACAACATTGGCTGCTACTTATAAGCATCATACTTTACTACTAGCTATCTTTGTCCGCCATATCATACCCATCATACGATCATAAACACCTAGTATGCTTTGATGTACATCGATTAGAATCATCCATACACAAACACGGTCAATTCATTAGGATACATGCACGGTCCTAAAATTATGTAGGTGACAATCAACAGTATCCATCCAGCTGATGCATCTGTATGGCTAGGATCAATCCACATCCAGGTGTGAATATGGACTAATCCTAACTGTTCGTTAGACGGCTATGATCGGATGTAGGATGAAACCCATTCTATGTCAAATGATAAGATCCGTACTTTCATTTTGACCATCACTTTGTAAAATTTTTGAAGTCTCCTATACTCATGGGAAAGTATACGAGTAGTTTTTCATCCAAATAAATAATAAAATAATGTTTTAAATTTCAAAAAGTTGTTTTTTTATTTTTGAATTGATTTAAATTCAAAAGTAAGTAAGCTCATGAATCTTATTCCAATAATTAATTGATGGGTAGTTTAACATACTTGCTTGAGGAACATGATTGATATAAATATATTTATTTATGATATGTATGATATATAGTAAAAAGAAAACAAGAGCAAGAGATATATATGTACGATGTTAATATTTATTATATTATGTATTACACTACGAAATTATAAAAAAAGGAGGGATTCAATCTATGATCGTCCTATGTCAAGTGATAAACTAAGGTCAAGGCCGCACGCACATGAGTTTAATATGTATTTATTTAATAAAAGTATGTAAGATGAGTTATTTTAAAAGCAAAAAGGTGAGTTATCACCATTAAGGCAGCCATTCGCAATGCACTAATCAAAAGTAAGTGGTCAAAGGTGGCAAGCAAAGTTACGTGGTTTTCTAAACCATGTTAACTAAAAAGTCATAAGACCAATCAGCTCTTTTATTTATAATCCACAAACGAGAGTAGTTAAATGCAATAGCATAAAGGTTAGGCAGTTAAACATAAACAGGTGGCTATCGATTTAGGCAAAAATCTTTTAATTCAAACATATTGGTATTATTAATATTATTATTTTTTGAAAGAGAAAGTTGGGGTTACAAACCATGAGAAAACACGAAGTAAATCATAACATAAAGAGAGAAAAAACTAAAAAAGACACAAGATTTATGTGATTCGACACTCAAGCCTACATCCACGGGTGAAGGCTGAGTGAAAAAATCCACTAACAAGATGTGAAGAAATACAATGACAAGATACAAAGCTCTCAAAACCTTAAACCCTAATACACTGAAAAACTCTCGTACCCAACTCCAAAAAGAGAGCAATATATGTGACAAAAGACATAAAACCCTATTTTGCACAAAAAAATATTACAAAACTAGACAAGTCCATACTTCATTCCGTTAAAAAATCATATTGTAAGATCCCTACAGCCCCAAGGAGGGTTGGCATATTGGGGTGGGGCCTTGGCTGCTAGACAGGCAGTTAAGGTTCGTGGGCATCACCCCTCTGCGCAAGCCAACTCGTAGCATAGGCCTTAGGGGCAGTGGTCCTAGCCTCGGAGTTTTACGTTGCCAGCGCGATAGGTATGGCAGGCTGAGCCAACGCAACCAGGTTTTCATGCCGAGGGTGGTTTCTCCGGGTTATAAATCCAAAAAAAAAAGATCCCTACATTATTTTTGGATCGGGTTATGGATCAGAGTGAGTCCAGAATTGAAGACACCCCACACAACAAGGATCGAGCCTTAATTAGCCCCACACTTGGTGGTAAACTTCGAGGAAGTGGTCCGGCTTCACAATGCTACTCCAAAACTGTTGCAGATTTGATCTGAGGAGGAATCAAACTCATGATGCCTGGGGTCTTCAAATATCCACAGACAATGCTACTCCATAACTGTTGTAGATTTGATCTAAGGAGGAATCGAACTCGTGATGTCAGGGGGGGCTGGTTATCCCCACACTCGCCTTAACCAATTGGGTGACCCCCACGAATTGCATCATATTGTAGTTTATCCTTTTACTGTTTTTCAGCACTAACTATTTGTAACCATAATGGGCAGTGGCAGGCCATGCTCTACATGTAAAACATAAGCATGGAAAATCATGTCATCACTGGAATCCAATCAGATTTTGATGTCTGATGTAGACACCTTGTGGATTATCATATCCAAGTGTGAAATCTGACACTTGATCTGACTAGTTACCAACAGATACATCATACATATGGGCCCTCACCAGATCCAAATAAATAAAGTGGGGTCAGATATCCGATCCAAACATATGCAGTATTATCCAAACTCAGGTGGCATATGGGGAACAGCTGAAGAGATTTGGTTGGAGATCCAATCTGAATCCAACACACATATTTTCCGATACGAATCCTTTGAAATAAAATCAGAATGTGCATTCAGATCAGATTCGAATTTGCTTAATCGGATTATTTTTTAATTCATATTAGATTTGAATCAACATTTTATGTGGGGTCTATATTCGGTTCGGATTGAACCTGATCTATTTCATTTTTTTACATGTAAAAAGCTTTTCTTCTATCGATTTATCTTGGAGAAACCACTACTATGGTTTACGGGCCGAGTGGTGTCCTGTTGACCATGGACCTGAGTCTGTGTCTACAATGTAAAACTCTATGAGTACTCACATCCTTTGCCCACGGGGATAGTTTTTCCATTTAGACCTTGCGGCAAAGTATGCACCCTTAAGGTATCGAACTCTGCACCTCCTTCAACTTAAAAGCCTTAAGCCGACCAACCTAGTCAGGTGTGCAGAGCCCTTTGTGGGCCTTACATGTGAAAAAACTTGGTTCATCTTTTTTTACTAGATTTAGTATTACCTCATTGGATATCATTCGGATCCAAACTCAGATTTGGATCTACTGCATCATGATTGGACCACATACAAGATACAACCTTGATTTAATAATTGAATAATGGTTACAGATAAAAAGCAGCCAAGGCCTTATCTTATCCTTCTTAAAAAGTGCCTCACCAACTTTTCTCATGGACGACCTTTTAAAAGGGGAAGTTTCAAATAGGGGCCCGTCTTTTCTTTATATTGCTAAAACAGACACATGGTTTCAAAAAAAAATATTTTAGAACCAATGTCGTTGAACATTTATTAAAAAAACACTTAAGCTAATTTCATAATTAAGATGCATATGAAACATCTTTGTTAACTTTGTGAAAAAATATTTTTGTTCTTGTGTTAGCATATAAGAGTAGCAGCCCAATAAATTTTTCATAAATAAACACGGTGAACCAAAGAGAGGGTAATTTACATATAGGCTCTTAACGTGTGGAAATTTATGTTTAGCCACCTTAGGTTTCAAATATTTGAATCAAGTGCCTGGTTTTTAAGAAATTGCTCAGATGACTGCCTGGGTTACTTGTTATTCAGTTAACTCTAGTTAATTCTTAAATGATAGAGACGTTATTTTTGCAGCTACAGTTAAGAGTAGAATGTAGATAGTAATTTAGAAAGTAAGAGCAACACAGGCGCCCAACCAAGCAATTTCTGAAAAAAATGAGGTATTGTCTTTAAATATTGGAAACGTGAAGCAGTTAAATGTAAATTCACCATACCGGCGCCTTCACGTACTCAGAAAGATACGATAGCACATAGAGTAGCAGCATATTAAATTTATCATAAAAGTCACATTTAACCTAAGTTAATTGGATTGGGGGTCTCTAGTTGTATATTTTCAAATAGGCAGAACTTGAAAATACCATTTTTGAAAGCATGGATCGGTAAGGCAAAATATGGGTCTCTACAAAATTTTCCAGCTTTAAAACATAGACTGGGCCACATGTTTCCAGAATCAAATACAACAAGATCCCCCTTTAAAAAAAATCTATTTATCAAAATCCAAAAATCTAATAATGCAGGTGCCATGAGGAACACATCCCAAAAGAAGTGCCTACGATAGGGATGACAATGACACAGGCTTTGGACAGGATACCCAAAAAAAAACTATATCCATTTAAATAAGGGAAATGATCCTACTATCCTTGTAAAATAGCGCATGTTAAAAAATGCCTCATAACTTGCAGAAATCCTCCCCGTGTTAAAAAATTCAGTTTCAAACTTTTTTAGGATATTTTTGCCCTCCTACAAATATAGGAGGGCATTTGCAAATCATTTTGAGAATGTCCCAAAAATATGTGAATCTCCTTTTACTAAAAAATTTTGCATAAAGGGCACAAAAAGGGATAACATTTACAAATGTATGAGGACATTCACATTAGCAAGAGTATTTAGTTAAAAAAGGTTTACATATTTTTGAGGCATTCACAAACATGATTTGCGAAGATTATACTATATTTGCAAACCTCCTTTAACTAAATACTCGCACATTTGCGATTGTTCTCACCTTCTCATGCAAATGTCTTCACATATTTGTAAATATTCTCATGATTATGGCTCTTATGCAGTTTAAGTAAAAGAAGATATGCACATTTTGAAGACATTCTACAAACATGATTAGCAAAAGTAGTATTATATTTGCAAACCTCTTTTAATTAAATATTCTCATGTTTGTGAATGTCTTGACCTTCACATATGAATGTCTTCACATATTTGTGAACTGTCTTCCTGTGTATGTGCTCTTTATGCAATTTTAGTAAAAAAAGGTTTGTAAGTTTTGAGGACATTTACAAACATGATTTGTGAAGATTGTATCATATTTGTAAACCTTTTTTAAAATAAATATTCTCACAATTGCAAATTTCTTGACCTTCACATGCCAATGTCTTCGCACATTTGTAAATGTTCTTTTTATGCAATTTTTTTAATAAAAAATGCATATTTTTAAGACATTTACAAAAATGATTTGTAGTGCTATATTTGTGAAAGGGCAAAATGTCCTAAAAAAGTCGAGAATCAAAATTTTATAAGGACAATACGATCAATTAAATAAATTGTCAGATGTGCTTTGTGCTTTAGGCAAAGATCTTCTCTCGTTTGTTGTTTACTCTAGAGATAAAGTTTTAATCTTAGGGTAACGTCCATTTAACAAAGAGCGCAAGTGTATCTGCATGTGATTTCAAATAATAAATGCTAGTGCAGTTTGTTGAGGGCTGCTACAGAAGATTGGCTATGTCTTTTTCTTTTTTAGGTCGTGTAATAATTTATTGTGGAAAGATAAGCCACCGGCTATCCTTTGAGAAAGAGTTTTTGTAATTTTTTATTCTTTAATATAAATTTGGGGTAATCCCAACGTTCTTTTTAAAAAAAAAGAGCCACACATGCCCCCAATCAAGCAATTTCTTAAAAAAATGAGGCATTTTCTTTAAATATCTGAAACGTGAAGCAGCTAAATGTAAAATCACCATACATGCGCCTTCATGTACTCAGAAAGATATCATAGCATATACAGTGGCTGCTTAATAAATTTATCATAAAAGTCACATTTAACCTAAGTTAATTGGATTGGGGGTCTCTAGTTGTATATTTTCAAAAAGGTAGAGCTTGAAAATGCCATTTTTTGAAAGCATGGCTCGGTGAGGCAAAATATGGGTCTCTCCAAAATTTTCCAGCTTTAAAACATAGTCTGGGCCACATGTTTCCAGAATCAAATACAACATGATCCCCCTTAAAAAAAAAATCTATTCATCAAAATCCAAAATCTAATAATGCAGGTGCAATGAGGAAGACATCCCAAAAGAAGCGCCTACGATAGGCATGACGATGACACATGCTTTGGACCAGATACCAAAAAAACCTATAGCCATTTAAATAACGAAAATAATCGTACTGCCTTCTAAAACAACGGGTATTTGAAAATGCCTCACAATTTATTGAAATCCTTTTCATGTTCGGAATTTCAATTCTTCACTTTTTTAGGATATTTTGTCATTATGCAAATATAGCATGATGTTCTTAAATCATTTTTGCAAATGTCACAAAAAGTGTGAACCTCTTTTTACTAAAAAAATCACATAAAGGGCACATAAAGGAAAACGTTTGCAACTTTGTGGGGACATTTACATTTGCAAATGAAAAATGATAGTATTGTACAACAAAAATGCGTCCATTTTCAAAAATATCTCAAAATTTACCAAATCTGCCAAATGGATAATTATGCATGTTCTCACTTTTTTTTAATGCTTTTACCCTCGTAGTTGCAAATTTTTTATTTTCGTGAGTCACGATGCTGAAAGTGGATGGACTTATGAAACTCGTCAACAAAATCGCATCTTAGGTTGAGATATTTAAAAAAAGATTGTGAAATTCCAAAACACTTGCGAAAATCGTGATGAGTATCGCAAGACATGTTACAAAAATCCTTTAAGTGTTAAGGAAGTTTGTACCTTGCAAAATTCCAAGAGTACCGCAAGAGTATTGCAACAAAAATTTCCTCATAAAATTTTATTTTATATGTGACATTTCATTTCTCAACCCCGTATTTGCATACAGATGCCCTATTTTCACAACCCTAGGGTTCTTTTGCTCTCCAATCGGTGGTCTCCAATCCTTTCGCAGTCTTTCGATGACATTTTGACGACATTCAAGCTTTGCAAAAATCTCTTATCGACGACGGTTCATCAGCAGCAATTCACTAGCAGTGGTAAACCCCGAAAGCATGGGTGGCACTTCATCGATGGTGAGTCTTTTCGGTAAAAGTATAGGCAACACTTCATCAACGGTGAGTTTTTTCAGTAAAAGCATGAGTGACACATCATTGATGGTGAGTTTTTCGATAAAAGCATAGGTGGTAAGAAGATCAGTGGCACTTTATTGACAATGAGTTTTTTCGGTAAAAGGCATCGACAACACTTTATCGACGGTGAGTGTTTTCGATAAAAGCATCGATAGTGAGATCTTATGGTATAGGTGAGATAGAAAATCAAAAGTCTGAGAGTAGTTCGTGAGAGTTGCATTCTCATCATAAAGAACATGAATGACGATGACGAAGAAGGCATCCGCTCTAATGAACTGTGATAGCCAAAAAAATGTGTCACTTCATTTTGTGAAAGAATGAAATGAATGCAATATATGAGCAACTTTACTTTGTGAAATAATAAAATGAATGTTATGTATGAGAATTTTTATTTTGTAAAAGAATGGATTGAATGCAATTTATGAGCAACTTCATTTTGTAAAAGAATGATGCCTTGTTTCTTAACCCTTTTTTTGCATTTAAACGCCATATTTTTGCTAACCCCAAATTTTGACCCCTTCCAATGATTTTTTCAGTGAATCTCCTATGAGTGGTAGAGGCGAATAAGAAATTTTGAAAGAAAAAGGAATTTCGCAACCCCCATGTAAAATTCCTCACAATTTTCACATCTATAATACAAAAATTGCAATACTACTTGTGAAGTTCATCAAGAGTTTCATGTTGTTGCTTGTGAAATAACTAAGAAGTTTGGGAAATTCTTGACATGTTTTCAGAATTCATGAAGTTTCACATACAACAATGCAAATTTTCTTTTCAACGTCGCCACTAAAATCATATCGATCTAATGAACGATTGGAAAGAAACGCCTTCTGGAACACACAATGTTCAGTTGTAATAGTATGCATAACAGTTTTCTATTCCACTTTTAGATCTTAGAAATGAGAACCTTTGAGGGGTTTTAGTTTCTGACTCAAAATAAAAAAGTTTAAGATTTGTCACTTAGCTTCCAACGGCTATAAAAATATGAGGTTTCAATGTTGGATGACTGAGATATACATATGAGAACAAAGGCTGTTGTGCAAATTTTTGAGAAAATTTGCATGGGGTTGCGAAATTCGTGAGGTTCACACATAAGGGTAAAAAGGTCTTAAAAAAATTAGGAACCTACAAAAATTTTCATTTCGCAGATTTGGTAAATTATGAGGCATTTTTTAAAATGTCACATTTTTGTCATACAATATGGTTATTTTCTGCATTCGCAAATGTGAGTATTTAGTTAAAGGAGGCACACATTTTGGGGTCATTCACAAATATGATTTGCGAAGATCATACTATATTTAAGAGCATCCTTTAACTAAATACTCTCACATTTGTAAATGTTTTGACCTTCGCATGCAAATGTCTTTACCATTTGTGAACGTCCTCATGCATGGGTCCCTTATGCGATTTTAGTAAAAGAAGGTTTGCACATGTGGAGGGACATTCACAAACATGATTTGTAAAGGTCGTATTATATTTGCATACCTCCTTTAACTAAATACTCCAACATTTGTGAATGCTCTAACCTTCACATGCAAATGTCATCACATATTTGCGAACGTCTTTCTGTCTGTGCCCCTTGTGTGATTTTAGTAAAAATAGGTTCGCACATTTTGGAGGTACTCACAAACATGATTTGCGAAGGCCGTACTATATTTGCAAACCTCCTTTAACTAAATACTCTCACATTTGAGGACGTCCTCACCTTCACATGTGAATATCCTCACACGTTTGTGAATATCCTCACACGTTTGTGAATGCCTTCACATGTGAATATCCTCACATGTTTGTGAATGTCCTTATGCAATTTTTTTTAGTAAAAGAATGTTCGCACATTTTTGAAACATTTGCAAAAATGATTTGTGAACTCATGTTATATTTGCAGGAGAAAAAATATATCGTAAAAAAGTTGAGAATCAAAATTTTGGACATGAGAGAATTTCAACAAATTATGAGGCATTTCAGAAAATATGCAATTTTACAAGGACAGTACGATCATTTTTCATTTAAATAAATGGTCAGATCTAGTTTGGGCTTTCCAAGTTCATTCCCGGCAAATATCAAGACTGGGATGTCAATGAATTGGATTTTATCGGATATTCGACCAAATTCGATTCTTTTAAGTTGCATTTGGTAAGCTAAAACCATATCTGATTATAATTGGATGTGGATATGGTTTTGATTATTCCCCTCAATTTAACAGGTATCTGAATCCATTTATATGCAAGAAAGCAGATCTGCTATGAGCTTTTCACCATCTCAATCAGAATCTGAATTCAAATCCTTTTAGCCAATTGGATTTACATCCGGACCATGCCCTTTTACATGTAACTTTTAGCTATTTTAAGTCCAGGGGGCTAATTGGACCTGGATCGTGGGGAAAGAGGTGGAACTCTAAACCTGGATCCAGATCCAATAATGCTATATCCTATTAGATCATACTCAACATGAGTTGAGATCAAAGGAGCGGTTAAGTGACATGGCTAAGTGCCATAGCCAATCACATGACAGCATTTCATGTGGCCAGGCCAGGCCACATGAAATGCTGTCATGTGATTGGCTATGACACTTAGCCATGCAACATAGCCGCACCTTGGATCCCTGCTCGAGTCACTAGGTCCCTACTAAATCTAAAAGTCTATATTTTCTTTTAAGAGCAAATGCCTCCGTATGTCTTCTATTATGACATACAATTCCAATTTAAACTGGCTTAATTCATAAGGAATACAGAAAATTGTTTCTGAAAGAGTTGGGATAGGAAAAGAATGAATGACCAGAAAGAGAAGAACAACAATGGAGATAACCGAGCAATGGGGAAGAGACTTTGGGGCAAAAGGGGAAAGTGAAATACTGATTGGTTCCTCTATGTGGACATGTATATTTTTTAAAAATAATTTATAAAAATTATACCATTTAAAAAACGATATGTAAGTGTGTGTGATAAGTAAAACTTGCATTCTTAAAGTGTTAACATAAAAATTATGGTTTATATTTTATTAACAAAAACACAAAGAAAATCATAAGAATTAATGAAGAAAAGCCAAAAACACATAATGTGTTGTGGAGTGGTCATAACATCAAAACTGAAATCAAAACCAATTGCCAAACTGACAAAAGGTTCTAGTAAAGAATAAAGCACAGCAACCATTTTTATCTTACCGAGTACAATTGAATCCAACAATTTGTAACCTGTAAGAGATGAATCTTAACATCTAAATTTAAATGTTGTGAAATGCATGTTAACTTCAAGTGAAGATTGGGAGTCGGTGTTTCAAATCAGTCTGAAGTACCAAACTTTTGATCATCTACAGAAATTCCAACAGTAACCAAAGACCAACCTCATCTTCTGAATATATATAAATAACATAGAAAACACCCACATCCATATCATCCTCATCATTCTCATCTGTCATAAAACAATTTCCTCAGCATTCTGATCATAGTGCTAAATTTGATATATACAAATCAGTAAGAAAAGCTCTGAAATTTCCTAATTACCCTGGCACCAAGTTCATAATGGAGGGACCACAAAAAGATTGGGAAGTTCGTAATGGAGGGACCACAAAAAGACTGGGATTCCTTCAAGTTCCTTTCTCATGAATACAATATCGCAATCAAGTTCCAATAGAAGTTTGAGAACCCTAAATTGGTCTGGCACTGAGACTGCCAGACTGAATCTCATGCCATCTATGAAAAATTATAGGAATTGATCCAAAGAATCAAGCTTGCAGGTTATGTTCCTGATACAGATTTTGTGCTGTTGGACCTAACTGAGGAGGAGAAAGAAAGGGCTCTGTACTATCATAGTGAGAAGTTGGCAATTTCTTATGGCCTGATCAGTACTCCAACGCCCCTGCGCATCCGGGTTATAAAGAACCTCCGAATTTGTGGTGATTGCCACAATGCAATTAAATATATATCAAAGGTTGTAAACCGGGACATTGTTGTGAGGGATGCAAATCGCTTTCATCACTTTACAGAGGGAGTATGCTCTTGTGGAGATGACTGGTAGCAAATGTGTTCTTGAATGGGTTATTTTGCATATCCTGGCCCAAGTCTGAGCTGGGAGATGAACTCAAGTCCAGCGATCTGACTTTGGCCTTTGCCTACATCAAGCAAGCGGTTGGCTTGTCTGTAACTTGGGACACGCAGATGAGACTTGTCATCCACAACAAACAAATGCACCTTGCCTTTCACTTCAATCCAACTATATCCAGGATCTTTCTTCACTCCCTTTTGCTTCATCATCTTCCTCGCATTCACTACTTCATTCCACAAGTTTGCAGATGCGTATATATTAGATAACAGAATATAAGCTGCTGAATCATGCGGTTCTATATGTACAAGCCTTTCCGCTACCCGCTTTCCAGATTCTGCGGCTCCATGAATTCGACATGCTCCAAGAAGAGATCTATACATGGAAGCAGTTCCTTGAAAAGGCATGTCTTCGATAAGCCTATCAGCATCATGAATCAGCCTAGCCCGGCCAAGAACATCAACCATGCAAGCATAGTGCTCAATTTCTGGCATGATATGATAATCCGTATGCATCAATTCAAGGTGCTGCCTGGATTCATTCACAAGTCCAGCATGGCTGCAAGATGAAAGAACTCCGATAAATGTAACTTTATCGGGTTTTATATCCAAATGACACATTTTTTCAAACAGTTGAAGAGCTTCTTCACCATGCCCGTGCTGTGCTAAACCCACAATCATAGCATTCCAAGAAGCAACATTATTTGCTCCAGTCAGCTCAAAAACACAATATGCATCATCGATGTTACCACATTTAGCATACATATCAATCATGGCGGTTGCAACAAAAGCATCCAAATCAACCCCCATCTTAATTGCATTTTCATGAATTAGCTTCCCTTGTTCTAACGCTGCCAAACAGGAGCATGCTTTAATCAGGCTAGCATATGTATACTCATCTGGAAGAACACCCAAGCATCGCATCTGATAATAAAGCTGAAGAGCAAAATCATCATCCCCATTTTGCACACATCCAGAAATCATGGTCGTCCAAGCAACTACATCCCGTTCTTGCATACCATTAAAAACTTTGTCCGCATCCTCAGTACCCCCACAATTTATATACATGTCTAAAATACCAGTACATACACATAAATCTGACTCGTACCCCAACTTGACAGTATAGGCATGAAGCTGCTTTCCTTCAGTGATTGAAACTAAAGAACTGCATGCCTTGGCAGAAGTAGCTAATGTGAATTGATTCACTCCCATGCCAGCCTTTTGCATGTAAGAAAAGAGATTCAGTGCCTCACTGCACTCTTTGTTAAGGACATACCCAGAAAGCATTGCATTCCACACAGCTAAATCAATATTAGCCATTTTACTGAATAGGAGTGTTGCTTCCTTCATTAAGCCATGCTTGGAATACAAATCTAACAGTGTAGTTAGCATGAAAACGTCATCACAAGCAGTACCACCTTTTACAGCATGCACGTGAACCTGCTTCCCCAAGTTCAACCCCAGATCCAGCATTATACAAGCTCTAAGAACAGCAGTTAATGTATACCTATCAGGAAATATACCACTTTGCTGCATTTCTATGAACAAATGTATTGAATCTTCCTCATGACCATACTGGACACAGGTGGAAATCATAGAATTCCATGATATCAAATCCAGTTCCAGCATTCCATCAAAAACATTCTGTGCATTGAAGAAACTTCCAGTTTTTTAATACATATTGATTAGACTATTTGATACGGTTATACACGCATCAATGCCAACTTTCATAATCATACAATGCACTTGCTTGCCTTCCATAAGAGCATTTTCAGAAGTAACTGAGCCAAGAACAGTCACAAAGGTGATGAAATCTAGATCAAAACCCAATCTCTTCATTTCTGCAAAGCATTTTAACACATTTTGATTCTTTCCACTCTTTAAGAATCCAGACATGGTCTTATTCCACAAAAGTATATCCGAATCTTCACAAAACAGCCATGGTTCTATATCAAATTTCCCATAAACATCAACAAATTTGGCACGAATTGTCTGCTCCGAGTCTAATCCAGACTTCAGAGCATATGCATGAACCTGTTTAATTTTCCATTCATCAACCAAGCCAAAGGAAGACAATGCATTAAGAAGATAACCGACACCAATCTCGTCAGGCCTCAGACCCGACCGATGAAATTCTAAGAACAATGAACATGCTTCCCAAGAATGCCCCATTAGCGCATACCCATCAAGCATAACATTCCACAGCACAACATCTCGCTCAGGCTCAGGCATTTCATCAAAGAGAAAGCGTGCATCTCCTATACTTCCTAATTTCGCATAGATATTGACAAGGGCACCACCCACGAAAACATCCAAAACAAAACTCAACTTAAGTGCATCCCGGACCTGTCAAGAGGCCAATGAGACTTGAGCCTCAGGCCCCTGGGCCAAAAAAAATTTTAGGGGCCAATTTTTAATAGGAATTCCATTTTTAATAAGGGCCCCAAAAAAATTGAAGGCCCTGCCCTCGAACTCCTACTATTAATAGGGAGCTCAAAAAATTTCAAGGCGCTGCCTCCGAACTCTTACTATTAATAAGGGGCCTATTTTCAGGAAGCCCATTTTTAATAGGGCTCAAAAAATTTCAAAGCCCTGCCCCCGAACTCATACTATTAATAGGGGGCCCATTTTTTCCCTCTGCCTCAGGCCCCATAAAACACAGGTACGGCCCTGAGTGCATAGCATGGACGTGCATGGCAACCCGGACGAGCCCTGCCCGGGCGCAAATCTTCAGCACAGGGGCTAACGTCAACCTGCTGGGGGAGATAGTCGAACGCCTCATAATCCGAAAAACAAGAAACCCATCTTCGGCTCCATCGACCGCGTCCGCATACCCAGCGAGCATTGTGTTCCAAGTGACCAAATCTCTATGAGGAACTTTATCAAACAGTTGGCATGCTTCCGAAAGAAGCCCACACTTCACGTACATATTCATCAGATTGTTCTTCAGAAACCGATCGAATTCTAGTCCGGAGGTCACGACGCGAGCGTGGACGAGTTTTCCGACGTCGGGATCTTTTCCGGCGATGGACTGCTGCAGGAATCGGAAGAGAGGGAAACTCCGGCCGCCGGTAAGGAGGGGCGCTCGCGAGGACTCCGGATTCTCGCCGTCGGATTCCGACCATCGGGAAGCGGAGCTAAGAGAGCGAGACGCGAGGGAAGATGGCGAGGATCGAGAAGAGACACAGCTCGAATCGTCGGCGTTCATCTTTGGCTGGGGGCCGCGTCTTTGTGCCAACGGTCACTAGCAGAGATTTGGAGGTCGGGTCATTCCAGACCCGATACTGTATCCAACTTTTGTAATATGGGTCCGGTTTTGAATCCCGAACTGATTTAAGATCGAACCCCGGTATGAATTTTCCTAGTCCGGATATGTATGAGCACCTCTTAGTCATATCCAGATCCAGACCAACCAATTCTTATGGAGATCCAATCCGTTGGCATTCCGTATTGCAAGTATATCTTAATTGTTCCAAAGGCACAAGAACAGACACGAACTCCAAGAAAGGATAAAACGCCAATTAGGATTCGCTTGTCCTTAAAGGTATGTTTGAATAACTGTCCCCTGTTTAAAATGGGACAAAATGGATGCGAGGGACGATGATTTTAACAAACCTTGGATGCGGTGGAGAATAGCATCCGTCGCATCCTTAAAAACTTGTTCTTTTTTAACACCCCTCCCTTGTTACAAAAAGAACAGACGCGAAGAACACATTAAAAAATTTTGGGGGTAAGGGTCCCCGAACTCTCTCTCTCTCTCTCTCTCTCTCTCTGGTCAGCCAGGGGATCACCGACGCCAATGATGAGGCCACCATCAAGAGGGCGGCGAGGCGATGAGAGGCGGGTGACGCCGTTGGGGATGAGGCCGCCGACGAGGTTTCCCCTTTTCTTTATTCCTCTTTTCTTCTTTCTTTCTTTCTTCTTCTTTCTTTCTTTCTTCTTCTTCTTCTTTCTTATTCTTTTATTTTGGTTTGAATCAAATTTCTTTTTAGGGCATTTTTAAGTTTTCATGTGTAAGGGTTTTCTTAGATTAGGGGTTTTTATTTGATTTTATTGATTAGGGTTTCTTCTTCTTTGTTAAGTTTTTTTCCATTGATTAGGGTTTCTTCTTCTTCATTTTCCCTCATCAAACTAAGGACATTTGTTGGACTTGGAACAAAAAGAATATAACAAACATAACCAATGTTATGTTTCATTCTTTTTGTTCATTTCGCCCGACCCTGGACAAGTGATCAAACATACCCTAAGGGATGTTTGATTACGTGGGCACCACGGCAGTCAAACACCAGACCCAACAAACACTAACAACCTTTCACTATTCTACTCCCCCCATTACACTTGGAACGAGGATGGGTAAAAATAAAAATAAAGAAAGCCAAGGGGTATTTCCCCCCAACTCTTTTCATTTGTCACCCACCCAAATAGGGCTCATAAATAAGCCAAATGTACTGAACAGGGCATGCTCGAGCTCAACTCGTCCTTGAATGAGATAAGCCGAATACGAGCTAGCTCGTGTAAAAACATTTCATGTTATTTATACATGGAATAAATATTTTTTTACATGTTACACTTAAACTATATATTGCACTTAATAATTCATATTTTATGTATATGTTTTTCATTCATCCTTTTCTTTTTATATATATTATAAGACTACCCAAAAAAAATATGCTAACTTTTGTTTTAAAATAAACGCACAACAAAAGAAAACTATTTCAAGTTTTTTTTAAAACCATTTGAAGGAGATTTCAATCAATAAGAACAATACCAGTGAATCAAAACAATTATATCTATTGATTTTCATCTTTGATTTACAAAATTGGGTAGACTACAAATATTCTTTTACAAAAATTTTAAATTACATAATGTTACTGATAGTCCCAAAACACATAGCCCTAAGACTAGAATAGATTCACGATCTAACTCAAGAGATACTCGAGTTCACTACAACCATCACCGCCAAAGCATGCCTACCCATGGGTACCTCAAAAAGAAAAAGTAAGCAGGGGTGAGACAAACAATAAGTTTGAGCAGAAACTCAATCACTCATATCACGATAGTGAACATTGATAGAACGACAAGCCTAATTGAACTCCAACCAAGTCCATAGCTCCATATGAGTCCAACACCCGACTCCCTACGGGGTTTGACTTGACTCAACCTCTAACTCAAAAGGAAACTCACGAATACATGCACAACCTAGATGCATGCATATATTTATTTATTTATTATTTAGGTTATTCTTTTGCTTTCTACCTGATACACACCATTATTTATGTTTTGATAAATTACTATTTTCACAAGGGCACCACTGCCTTTACATGAGAGTGCATTTTTATATACGAGTATTTTACATCTTTTATTAACCCCACAAGAACTCAATTACACCAGCACCAAGGTACAAAACCCTTCGTCAAGGCGTTCCTTTTTTTGGACAAAATCGTACTACACTACCGCTAGCGTATGTAACCAGACCTCCCACTCAAATGAGTCTTTGTCCCCTAAGCCATCATGGCTGGGGGTTGGTCTACCCTAGTAACTAAGATAAGGCATACAAGAACAACATACCATCGTTAGTTGAGAATGAGTTCATTGTTAACTCAACACATCCCATGGAGTTGATGCAAACTTACTCACAAGATAAGTATAAAGTCACTCAAGGTGACAGGTTACCTCATCTTTAAGGACATAACCAAACATCTTTATGTAACTTGTTCCATATTTAATTAAATTCTATTTTTACTTTAGTTCACAATGTACCTTCTAAGTACATAGGGTCTTGCCCAATAAGCTACATTAAGTTCTTTAACTTATGAGATTAATTTTTTGAATTAGTGTAATCACTTTACTGCACACATGAGGTCACCTATGTGCCCTAAAAGCAACATGTTCAACTAAGGCTTTACTGGATCATACCATAGGCTCACACTTGAAAAAATCATTTTTCAAGATCTATACTATGAGAAATTATGTAAACTCCAATTCATAAATCTCAAATACAACATATGTGACCTATTGAGGCCCACATATCAAAAAATCAACCAAATTCCTAAGAGTAACAAAATCACAAAAATTCTACACTAAGTTCAATCCACATTAAAAGCATAAGAAATGTATTCATTATTAATTTAATACCACAATATATGGGCCTTCGGTTCAATTAACGTCTACCAAAATAAAAGAACAATTCAATAATAGATTATTATTTATTTAATACCACAACCTTCGGGCCATCAGTTCATTTAACATTTGCCAAAATAAAAGAACAATCCAATATTTAAATTTTTATATTTTCTATAACATTAACACATTTTTTTCTCAAGAATCACCATACATGGACACTACTCATTCTCACAATCAGATTCTTTTCATCAATCATTACACTGGACAAATTTAACATTGTAATGACAGATTTTTTTCAGATATCAAAATGACTAAGAAACTATATGTAACATAATTTTTTAAGAATCATACAACTAGGCAATTAGGCATTCCCAAATTCTTGTGCAAATGTCTCCGACTTTTGCACTCTGATGAGACCTCTACAAATATAATATGACATTCACAAATATAGTACGACCTTCATAAATATAACATGCAAACCTCTTTTAAGTAAATACTCCTCGAGAAGGTCTATAAATGTTTGTTGACATTCACAAATACCTATTGTGAATGTACCCAACGTTCGCATGCTTGTTGATTCATGTATAAAGTCATTGCAGTATTTTTTTTTTATTTTTTTTGTTTGTAGTTAGAACCATAACCTTTTAACCTCTTTTCTTTGCAGTAATTCTGGTGAAATCATCTTTCAACATTCCGGTGAGGTTGCATCTTCCTTTTGGTCAACTTTTATGTCTTTTGGTTAGGTCTTAAAGTGAGTTTATATATATATATATATATATATATATATATATATATATATATATATAGAGAGAGAGAGAGAGAGAGAGCACGAGTGTGTGATGTGTAGCAGTGCAATCCATAGGTGCGTAACTAAAAATGAGATGTTGCTAAGTGTCCATCGTGCGTGTGATGGATGCTCAATATTTTTTTCGCAAAAATGTTGAAAATAGACAAAACCATGCAAAATCCCCCTTTAGCGGCAGTTCTAGAGCACTACCGCTAAAAGCATTTACAAAATGTTGAGTGCATCCTGGTGTCATGTTTGCAGTGCTTTAAAAGCATTGCTAATTTCAGAACTCACAAAAACAATGTTTTTGGCAAGTTTTTCTGCCATTTTTGCATGTTGGTCATCCATCACACGCGTGATGGATGACCAACATGATTCCTTTTGTAATAACCATGAATTATGAGATATTTTTGGCACCTAAGGATTGTACAACTATAAATTTTTCTATATGTGTATTATTTTAATTATTTTTTGCATTCTTAAGTTTTTTTATAGATATATATATTTAATACAACATTATATTATTTATATTTGGTTGTTGTCGTGAAAAATAAATTTATATTTATTTGTGTTTTATTTAATATTTGACACCAAATTTTTGTTTAGGGTTTACTATTTTTATGATTTTTTTATAGATATAAATATTTTTTGATGTTATAGATGATTTATATTTGCTTTCTTGTCTTTTATTTAATATTTGATGGTTTTGTCTTGGGATAATAGGGTTAGAGTTGACTGTACACAAACATTCAATTAGTGTGATGAGATTAGAATTAACTATGCACAAACATTTAATAAGAGTTAAGGTTTTTGTAAGTAGTTGGATTTAAGAGTAGATGTCGTAGGTAGTTTTGTTAATCGAATGTATAAAGGATATATAGATTGTCTTTTTGTCACATGTTATTTTTTCATTAAATGAATGATATGTTGTATGGTTAACGTAGATAGTTAATGATGACCTATAAAATAGTTAAAATATACTATTGTAACACTGATTAGACTAATTGAAGATATATAATGATTTCCAAAAACAGTAACTTCATGAAATTTGTGGCTTTAATGTTTCATGAATCCGAACATGTAGAAGAGTTATTGAGTCTCTAGTATAGTTATTCTTCAAACGTAAATAGCTTACAAATATGGATAGATGTTTTAGACAATGATAATGTAAAATCGACATTATTTAGTGGTGATGTTTACTTGGAGGCTCACAAAGTTAAACAATGAATAATTGCTTTCATATCTAGACAAAAAACAATTGAAAGTGACATAGAAGAAATAATTGGTGATAGGAATAATGAAAATCTTGTGGAGAATGTGTATTTATCTTAGACACCATCTATTGAGCTCAGTCCTTTGGTGAACATCCAATTATCTTAAATTGTGGGCGATATCGATGTTATTAACATGCACGAAAAGTGCATACAGTTGCTCGAACCAATTAGAGATATGAATGTTCGATGTGGAGACAATAAACAATCTTCATAAATAATTAATGTACATACTGTAAAACCCATAATTTTTAAGGATTATTAATAAATAAAATACTCATTTTTTTATCTCCAAATTAGAAATGTGTTTCTAGCTTTTGAATTTCATTTGTTTATTTATTACATATTCATTTGTTCATTTAAGCCAATCAAGGTATAATTTGCATTTATAGAACTATTTTGAGCTATAAATTACTATATATATATTATATTTAAATATATTTTTGATGGAGTTTGTAAATTATTGGAGTGTATTTATGTGTTTTTTGGTTCTTGGAAATGATTTATAGGGCAATTTGTTATTTTTGGCTAATCTTGTTATAATTGGCATTTTTTGAGTTTTTGGCATTTACGATCGCACATGAAGGGTTCGTTGTAATGCTTGGGTAGCGGTCTTTACGGAATTCAAAACTACTCGGTATTTTGAGTTTCGATTCATTGTTCTTCACATTATTAAGGTAAAATACATTAACTTAACTTATAGAGAGCATGTTTAGGCACTAATTGTGTAAGCATGATGTTGCACTGAATATCTAAATGAATTGCAAATACAAGTTATGCTCACACACTTCACTTAGTTGTGAATATCTAGGACTCTTGTGATTGTAGTTCAGATTTCATGCTTGTCATGATTATAGTTAGCAGAATATGGAGTGTGTTTGCTGTAGGTACACTTGTGTGTGAGTTTGAATGCATGTGCACTTATGAATGCATGTGCACTTATGAATTCATAATGTGTACGCAATGTGTGTCATCATACTTTGGTTTGCGCATACTATGTTTCTTTGTGTGTTTGTATGAATTTGATACATGTTGCATATATAACTACTATGGATATGTATAAGTCGTGTTCGATGCATATTGTGAATGTTATATATATTGTCTTGTCATATGATAGACTCATTTATTCTTGTATAGAAGCAAGCATGCGAATGTTATAAATTATTTTGAACTTGTTTGCTTGAGAAATATATGCGTATGATGTACGGTAGGATGGTCAATGAGATTTTGACAATCCTTACACAAATATATCTAAGGTGATATATTGATTCATGTGGTAAAAAATACATGACTTTTATCGTGTGTGCAAATCTTGAACTACGTAGGAGTTATGTATGTTGAAGTTTAGTTGCTTCGTATTATGAAGTGTGCATGTTCACGTATGCATGCATAGAACTCATGTTTTGTTTATGCATGCTTTGAGGTTCAATTTACGAAATGCAATATTCTTTGTGACGATTATATGATGCGTAGGATAATATGCTTATGTATGATATGATTTAAATGCCACGTGAAATGAAATTATGAATGCATGCGTTAAATGTTTAAATTCAATAGTGAATTTTGGTTCATGAAGCCTTATTGGTTAAATGTGTGATTTTATAATTTTAATGACATATGAAGTGATGTATGGTGTGATGTTTTGATTGTATACATGCTTATGCCTGTGTTGATAGCTATCGACCCTGAGAGTGGTCAATTGTATTGATGCATGTATCACAATAGTTTTCACTGGGTATAATACCTGTTGAGAAACTGTTCCCAAAGGATTCTCTGTGAGGATGTGCACGACCATATCAGGTAATTTGGCTAGAGCGGTAAGTCTCTGTGTGGAAGTGCATTGTGTAAGAGCGGGTAGCCCGCGAAGATGGTATATTTCTGTGAGAAAGTGCATTGTCCAAGACCAGGCAGGCCATCCGTCTAGGGCGGTAACTTCTTGTGAGGTTGTACATTTTCCAGACCAGGTGATCCAACGTGGATTTTGTAAATCTTTATTATGAATAAATAAAATGTTATGATGAATTATGATGATCTTTTGAGTTGATTGAAATAGCGAGTTATAAATCTATAGATTTGGCTTTTCTATTATAGCATGATTATATATTGAACTCATATATGATAATCAGATCCTTATTGATTTTAGATCTTGATATGAGGTTATGATTGTGATGCTTATGTTAGCGTATAAGTGAATGACACATCATGCCTACAAATGACTAGTTTTGACTTATTAGGTGAATGATACATCACGCCTACATAGTTTTATTTCAAATGATTGCATTATGATTGTCTGAGTAAATATATCACACCTATGTATCATGATTGATGTGTATCATGAATATCTAACTAAATTACTTATAAGGTATGTGTGCATGTTTCACGTTGGAATGGTCAAATGTGATTTGACTTATTGTTTATAAGAATTATGAATGCATATGAAAATGATGCAATGATCTGAATGTCTTAGATGCATTTATGCGATGACTTGAATGCATATAAATTATGCTTTATTACGTGAGTTAAGGTTGAATAAAATATTAATTGATGAAATACTTTTAAATGCTTTATATTCGAATGCTTGAAATGAATGACTCATAGGACGTTGTTCTCTTGTCTATCACTTGACGATGAATGAATAATATATCTTTACCTTTAAATGCTTGATATATTTTCTTTAAGTTTGAGTTTGTGTTGCTTTACCAAACTTAAGCGAGTCTAACCCTGTTTTATTGGGGACAAGTAATGCAGGTAAAGTATGATGAGTAGTTGGAGCGAAGGGCTGGTCGAGCTGCATCCTCGAGGGTCCACTCTTACCTTGCGATCTTGGTATTCATGATCTTTTAGTTTTAAGTACTTGATCATGTAGAGACTGAAGTATTGTTTTCATACTCTAATTTGAAATGAAATTAAAACTTTTCATATTTCAGTCTTATATTATACGTGGTTTGAAATGTGTATATTCCGTACATTTTGATTTGATTGTTATCTTTAGTTTAACCGCACCAAAGTCTTAACCGTTTTTAAAAATTGTTTCCGCATTATAAGATCTGATTTGCTTATACTTATAAAAAAAATGATCTCAAAATTTTAATATTTGAAATATAATTAAGGTTAAAATTTATGAGGAGTTACACATCATCAAAGGATCACTGCAGATGATGTGAAACTACCTCAACAAACTAGTGCTATTAATCTTCACCATATAAATTTTAATAACATTCAGTCATCCAATGCAAATGATATAACTAGATATAAGTTGTTGAATTTTATAATTTATGTTTGAGATGCAAGTGTGATATTTTATAGTTAATCATAAAATTTAAAAACGCATGATTGTTGTATGCATGAAAGCAAATAAAATGATAAATACTATAACTTTTAATTTAGTTTGTGCATATGACTTGGTCATAACAACGATCATTGTCTTTGTGATGCACGTGAAGCTTACTTTGCCTTCACATTCAATTAAAGACTCCACTTTACTGACTCCCTTTCAGTAGTAACGTGCATGGTATTATGTATACTACCACGTAACCTTCTTTATATCAGAGCCAGATCTGTCAAGAGGCCAATGAGACTTGGGCCTCAGGGCCCCTGGGCCAAAAAAAAATTTGGGGCCCATTTTTAATAGGGATTCCATTTTCAATAGGAACCCCAAAAAAATTGGAGGCGCTGCCCTCGAACTCCTACTATTAATAGGGGGCTCAAAAAATTTCGAGGCGCTGCCCCCGAACTCTTACTATTATTAGGGGGGCTATTTTTAGGGAGCCCATTTTTAATAGGGGCTCAAAAAATTTCGAGGCCTTGTCCCCGAACTCCTACTATTAATAAGGGGCTCATTTTTTCCCTCCGCGTCAGGCCCCATAAAACACAGGTACGGCCCTGCTTTATATAAACCACAATTTTATTCATTCAAACCAAATACACCTATATATGTCACAAGTCATACAAACCCAGATTGCCACATAAGACCGACAAGGAGCAAACTCTCATTGTTGTTGGATAAAAGGGTAACGTGTTAGTACTAACCCAGGATAAGTTAGTAGTAACTGTAGTTAACTTTAGAAAAGTTTTTATTATTTTTCTCTTCTTAAAAAAAAAAGAGAAAAATTTCTTTCTTTTTTTGGACAATCCAAGGGAAAACTCAAGAAAAAATTAGCCTCTTCTAAAATTTTCCAAACCTTATGTGTTTTTTGGATTATGCATTTTCAGCTCGTATCAAACGACTTGCTCATATCATTTTCAGCTCAACAGTTTGGTACCTTCATTAGTACCAATTATTTACCCTTTGAAAAATCTCAAAAACTACATTATGTTTACAAAAAAAACAACTTTTACAATTTGTATATGATTTTATATTTTTATATGTTCTCTATATTTTTCAAGGTTTTATGTTTGTTGATTATTTACCCTTTAACAAAAACTACATAAGCTTTATCAGAATTGAGGTTTATTTTTTGTTCTTATCAAAAAATGCAACAAAATGGTTTGTGAGAGCTCTTGAAGGATCAAAGACCTAACCGCATTGGCTCTGCAAACCATACTTAAGGATCATTGTTCCACTCTGTGGGCCTACCACTTGTCCCAAGAGAGTTGTAACGCTTCGGCTTGCACAAGAGATGGTTTATTTATAAATAAAAATTTTCTAATTTAGATAAGCCCAACTTCAATATTGATAAACTTGATAGTGATATTTTTCTAATTTTCATATGCTACTGATTCAAGATATAAATCAATTACATGGATTCAATATTTATTAAAAATTAAAAGCCCCAAATAAAATACTCCAAAATAGATCCCTCGGATGCGGTTCATCCATGGTGATGAACGGCATAAAGCCACTATGGTTGGATTCCTTATGCCCCTGATGGGACCTACACCTTTTATTCGTGCTCGACTTGTTTATGCTTAGATAAGTTACTCATAGCTGGGCTTGACAAAGCCCATTTGTTGAGCCTTAACAAGTTTCATGTGAGTCAAACCAAGCCAAACCACAAGCAGCTCAGCTCATTTACCAGCCTTACACTTAGTCACCACAAATCTGACAGGGCCTCTAAGCCAACCTTGTTTGAAGTACTTTGACCCGCTCTTAGCTCAACCTTAACCAGTGACTTCACTAGGGTTGTACCCAAAATCAATCAAACCCGAGTTTTATGGACCCAAACTGATTTACAATAAAAAAGGTATGTCAATGCAGGATCTTATCCAATAAAAAAAAAAAAAATTTTTTGAAAGGCAAGCTGGGGTTAGGCAGACCCTACTAGTTATACAACTATATCATTGGGTTTTGAACCAACAACATCCCAACACAAGGTGACGTGCGCTCTTACCAGACAACCGGATCCCCTATTGGTAAATTCGATTCCCTTTACCTGTATTTGGTAAGTCAGAACCATTTTCGGATCATAGGAGGATATGTTTTTTTTTTTTTTGCTACCGCATCGAAGAAATACCTGAATTTGAAGAATATCAGAATCTGTTTATATGTAAAAAAGTGGATTTTCACCATCTAAATCTGAGTCTAAATTCAGGTCTATTCAGCCAACATCCAATTAGTCGAATATGGTATTGGCCACACCTGATCCCAACCGTTTACATCCCAACAATCAAACATTTTCTAACCAAAATCTTTGTAATCCAGACCAAATTTATATCAGAACTGAAGTCAACCGGGCAAATATTTGAACCAGACTTGGACCCAATTTTCTGTTATGGTATCAGGTTCAGAATGGGGTTTAATCAGGTACTTAAACCCTATAAGAACTACATGAACCAGACCCGAACGATACTCGGTAAAACCATATTTTTTATTATTTTTACATTGAAAAATTGTGGGTCTTAATCGAAACTCAGGTCAGGGCGGGGTCTGATATAAAATTTCACAAACTATACCTAGGTTCATGTATTAATCGGACCTTCAAGTCGAACTCGACTCTTAATCGGGTCTTATTATTTATCACCATACCCGGATCCTATAGGGTTTGGTTCGGGTATGGGTAAACTCGACCCGTTGACAAGGACGTGGAATGCAATAATAAAAAATATGGGGTTTTCTTATGTAAAAACTGACACGATGTGTGTCCGTATGTAATTTCACACTATATAAAAGGAAACTCAGTTCAGAAAATATTCGAGAGAGAGAGAGAGAGATTAGGGTTTGCTGCTTCCTCGTTCTTGAATTAGTTTTTTTTCTTTCTATCGCGTGCATCCAAAAGCATCGGCTTGGGTTATTTTTCTCAAGAGATGGCTGGAATCGGTCCGTTGACGCAGGATTGGGAGCCGGTTGTGATCAGGAAGAAGACGCCCAACGCCGCGGCCAAGAAGGACGAGAAGGCGGTGAACGCGGCGAGAAGGAGCGGCGCGGATATCGAGACCATCAAGAAGTGTGAGTCCCCGCTCGACTTTTTTCCCTTGAGAAATCGCAAGAAATACGAGTTCCTCGTCGATCACGTTCGTGTTCTGTCTTTCCTCTCTTTTTCTCACCCGTATCTTCCGATCGCCTTTTTTCCCCCTTGGAAAATCCTATGTCTCGTTGATATTTTCTCTTGTTTTCGGCTTCGTTAGCTCAAGAGTTAGACGATTCCATTGATAATTTGTGTTTTTATTGGTTATATTCATCTTTCCAACCTCCTTTCCCCTGAAATCCGTGGAACAGGCTCTAATGATCCAAGATCCTTTTGTCCTTGATAATTTTGATCATTTAATCGTTCGTTTGTTTCGGAGATGGCATATTTCTTTTTTATTTTGGGATTTTCTTCTTTTCTAGGTCGAATTATAGCCTTTTCTTGATAGATTGTCTATTTGCGTTTATTCATCGTTTGAACCTTTTTCTCTTTAAATCCTGAGAATTTTATGCATTTATTTCGTCAAGTCATCGTTAGGTTAGGGTATTATATCTTCGTTTTGCGTTCATCTTTTTCTGATTGATTTTAGTTATTCCCCAGACTATATATATATATATATATATATATATATATATATATATAAGAGAGAGAGAGAGAGAGAGAGAGAGAGAGAGAGAGAGAGAGAGAGAGAGAGAGAGAGAGAGAGAGAGAGAGAGAGAGATGGAAACCTACCAGATAGAAAACGTACCAGATAGAAAACGTACCAACATATCCATGCATTTTTCAGTGTTTTTTCAAAATTCTGACCTTACAGATGTGTGCAGCATGATTTATTTGCTAGAAATTGGCACTTGGATCATGCATTTTGGATGAAAAAAACTGTATTTGAAGCCTAAAAAATTTATGAAAATTGTAGTCCGTTGGTTTTTTAACCTTATAAAAACATATCCATGCATGGGAATCAAATAATCCAAGTGTCAATTTTTTAGTAAATCAATCATGCTGAACACATCTGTGATGTCAGAATTTTGAAAAAAAACACTGAAAATTGAGGGTCCCAAGCAATCGGGTAATACATATATATATATATATATATATATATATATATATATATATATATATATATATATATATATATATATATATATATATATATATATATATATATATATATATATATATGAGAACTGAACATATTAGGCCCCCTTTTTTTGTTAGGTCTCATTAGGCCCCATAGTTTGAAGTGTTTTATGATATATCTGAACCGTTAGATTGGTTTATCATGCCCAATTTAGTAGGAATCAACTCTTGGATCATGTTTTTTCGAAGAAAAATATATTTTTATCAGCCGGTTTCATGGAGACTTTACATCATATAGAATTGTTTTTTGAAACGTGAAAAATAGATGGCTCACAATGCATTTAAAACTTTACAATACAAAGTATCGTGGGCCGTTGATTTTTTACATTTTCAAAAACACATTGAAACATTGAAAATTCATAATTCAAAACATATTGCTCACTAAATGAATGATAAAAATCCAATATGTAAAGTCTGATCGGTGAAAACCTTGTTCGTTAGAGAAGCAACGCTGTCGATTATCATCGGTTGTAGATTTTGGACCTTCCTTTGCACGGTTCCCCTTCCCTATATATATATTTATATATCTATATTGTAGTTTTGATTTTGTTTTCTTGTTGATGCTGTATATGATTTCTGCTAAGCTGTTTTTTCCTGCTAGCTTTATTTGTAATCTTCCAATCGTCCTGTATTTTGGTGGTATTCATCCTTTTGATGTTATGAACCATGGGTCTGACGAAGGTAGATGATCTCTTTCTTTGCAGCGAATGCAGGAACAAATAAAGCTGCCTCTAGCAGCACTTCTTTGAACACAAGAAAGCTTGATGAAGAAACAGAAAATCTAGCTCGTGAGTTTTCTACATTCTCTTTTTACTTTCTCCTGCTTAGGTTTCTCAGGCTGATAGTTGTTCTTTACGATGGAAGTTTTGTGTTAGTTCTTTCCTAATGTATTGCTTATTGAATGGAACTTATTTTTTAGCTACTTTTTTAGTTTACTTTTTGGCAATTAAGTAGTTCAGATTATTTTACCTATTATATATGTTGCATTTACTAGTTATTGGGGTAACCATTAGCGAGTGGACTTTATATGGGGTTTATGCGCAAAGGATTCAATAATCTATGACTGCATACTAATTGATGATTTTCCTACTTCGGTGCTAGATATTGAAATCGAAGTGTGTATCTTTCACCTGAGTTGAGAGGTATTAGGAGGGTGAGATGATGAATCTAAGCATTCAACATGTTAAAATAAGTGTTGTCTAGCGATTCTTTTGGTGCACCATAACAGGATGATACATCTTTTGAAATGTAAAAGGTGGTATAGCTTATCTGGGGAATATATTTTATACAATGGTTATGCCTGTCTAAAATGTGATGCATGTTTTCTATGCTAAAACATTTTTAATTTCATTAAAATGCACTTATCTCAGGATATTATCAGTGGGTATAGATGTTGGTTTGTTCTGATATCTTAGTTGTGTTGAGACATTCCTAGTGTTGTGCTTAACATGATGAAATGCCTCGTGGACTTTGCTTCATATGATTTTATTACTCTGGGTCCTCAGCCTATAAAGATATCACCATGCCATTATTTTGGGGGACTGCACTTAGTCAATGGGCTGTCATAAAACTATGCCACCATTCTATGATTTTTATCACTGCTCAGATTTCTCTCTTTTTATTTTCTTTTTATCTAAACAGAACTTATTTGAAATTTTGGGAAATGAAGAATAGCTTTGATGTTCTGTATTTCGTCTTCATCTTCCCAATATGTTTTTTCGTTTTGTAGCTTTTGGTCATATAGAGATTGCTTTTTTCACCATATAGATGCCCAAGAATTTAGTTTTGGCACCAAGTGGATCATCTTGGTGTTTATAATTCATCTAACCTTGGTGGGTAGTTTTCTTAAAATGTTCTTGGGGACAAACTCATAAAAATGATGATTTTTGATTTTTCCTGTATGTAATACTTACCTATCATTAAGGTGATTACTTCAGCGAGAAAGGGCTTTCCGGAACCATGTTGAAAATTGCAAAATTTGTGCAATTTTGTGATGATGCTAAGGGAGCAGCAGCTAATAAGTTGAGCTGATTGATTGATATTAGCTATGTGGTTTCACACAACATGCTACCTGTTTCCATGATCAAGTTGCAACTTCGCTTTGATGGGTTACCTTTTATGGTACTAACTGGTACAGTATGAGGATGTCTGCTTGTGCTATTTATACCGAGAGGGATTGAAATGAGACAAATTCAGCTAGAAAGAACTATGTTTCTCCTTGTAGAAGGTGTTGTAAAGTTCCTCAAAAGTGTGGCTCTTATCATGGAGAAATTGGCAGTCTTAAGCAATTTACCTATCCGCTCTAAATAACTTTAGCATTAAATAAACTAACTTTGCTCCGCTGGTGACTCATCCAATCATAGTCTTGTGCATTTAAGCCCATCTCTCCACGACTCTGAAGTCTGAATGCTGGTTGTATTGATATGTCCTTTTTCAAAGTTGGGCAGCTGTTGCTCATCTCATTTTATTCATGCTAGTTGTTGCTGTGCATTTTTTTTGTTTTCACAGATGAAAATAATTTAGGAAACTAAAAGATGTGGTTAGCGTTCGTCAAGATTATACTTTAAAGTAGTAATTCCTCCATTTGATTCCCTTCGGACCTTCTGTACGGTGGGTCTAAATATTTCAGGTCAGACTTTCATCAATACTTGATACATGCTGTTCAATAGTTTAATGAAATCATCATGGTAGAACTTCCCGGTCAAAAGGGCAATTATATTGCATACCAGGGTGGTTGATGCCGACCCTTTGAAAAAAGTGTTCAGATTAGTCTTTTGCATGGAGAAGTTACTGTATATGGACATTGGTCCACCTATGTAAGTTAATAGCTTGTTTGGGTCGGGTATGTGTTTACCATTCAGATTGGGTCGGGTATGTGTTTACCATTCAGATTGCTGTTCAGAAACTAGCAGGAGACGATGGCAACTTTCATTTGCAGCTTCAAGAATATGGGTGAAAGGGTTTCCAGTTTCGACATATACTTGTCACAGTTCTTCTCTCATGCTTTTCCGTTCCATAGTTGTGTATAATTTCTTTTCTTGCTGGTTTTATATTTATGATTCTGCTACATGTGAATGGTATCTGTTCATAGGTCTGCTAGACATTAGATAAACATCTCTTCATTTGAATCCATTGGTACTTGCTGCAAATCATCTTATTTTAGGAAATCTGCCTAACATGATCATCCTTCTTTTCCTCTGCCTTTAAACTGTAAAAAGATTGAAGTCCAGTGTAGATTTCACTGGAACTGATTTTAAGATACTCCAGTCCTATATGAAAAGTCCAGCATGAAGAAAATGAAAACTATGCCTTCTGGGTGCGTCCTAGTGTCTGGATTTGCTAGACAAGAGGTTTATCTGCAACTCATTGTAGGTTGGAAGTATTTGTGCATTACCTCGGTTTCTGTCCTGAAATCCCTGCTGCTTATCTGATACTTGAATTCTCCTCATTGTTTTCCCTCTCACCGTGACCTATATGGCTATATGGAATGTTTGTGCAGTTAGACAGCTCATTTTGTCTTTCATACGTCAAACTATTTCGCGAGATGAGTTATCATGGTCCAAGCTGTTGCACAATGTTGAGATTTTGGGGCATGGAATTTTGCATTGCTTTTCTAACTCTGGTTGGTGTTGGAACCAGATGAGCGAGTACCTACTGAGCTAAAAAAGAACATCATGCAAGCTCGGATGGACAAGAAACTTACCCAGGCTCAACTGGCGCAGGTAAGTAGCTTTTCCTGGTTCTGTTTCCATGATTTTTTCCACGGCCTGTTATCGAAATCCTAAAAAATCGAATTTGCAGTTGATCAACGAGAAGCCACAGGTGATTCAGGAATATGAGTCTGGAAAAGCCATTCCAAATCAACAGGTAATCTCTAAACTGGAAAGGGTTCTTGGTGTAAAGCTCCGGGGAAAGAAATAAACTCCCTCACAAACTCATATTTGAAGATCATGGCTCGCTCTTGCAGTTTCAGACACCTGTCTAGTCTGGCTGTTTTAAGTGTTTGTGTAAGAAAGGGTTGGGTGTCATACACATCTGTTAATGAGTTTACTGGACTACTGATAAAAAGATGAGTTTGACATCAACTTGTTGTCCTTTGCCCGTAACGTTTCATTTCTGTCCTGTATGTTTCCTTGCAATCAGATCAGTCTGTTAGTTTTTGGTGCTTTTGAAATGATATTAGCTACTTGGGTTTTGGCGCGTTTGGAAGGTCCTTGGTCTGGTTTGGGACTCATCTGGAAATGGGTCGAGCTATAGAGCAAATGAGATTCGATCTGGGCCTCTGGTTCGTATGAAAATGGTGCTAAATTGCTTCATGTTGAATTAGTTCTACCCGCCTGAGTGATGAAGTGGTTGGGCGTATTCGGGACCCTCAGGTGCCATCTCTTCATCCTACACAGGGGTTTCGATTTTCCTGCCAAACTGGTCTGTTAAGCATGTAATTATGCGAAATTCGGTTTGGGTTTGGACTTAACACGATCCCACCTAATCTGATCTAGCAGGTGTAGGCTTGAAACTTTTGTGGAATCATATTTTCAAGAGTGGCCTAGCCAACTTTTAAGCTAGCTCATATTTAGCTCTTCTTTTGGGGACGATTTGGGTTGGGTATCTGACAGAATTTGGATGTTTAGTTGGTTCAATAAATATTGTATCCCAGCCAAACCAGAGCTGTTTAAACAGTTTTAACTTATATCTGATTAGTTATTTTAGCTAATGTCTTCTAGATTCAGTAACAACTCACGTTTGACTCTGAATCCGATTTTGACATATCCAATGGGATTGGATTCCATAGTGCCTCAAACTCGGCCCGACCCATATCCCTATCCTCTGTGGAAGTGTAAGAAACTAGAATAAGATGGATCATCCATTCGTCATTCAACTTGGGCTTGGATTATGTTCCGTTGATAAGATCAGTGCTTAAACCCAAACCATAAAATTGTGTTTATCACGTGGGTTTGAGTTCTTGGCTGAGAAACTGAGTCCGAACTCCAACTAAAAGAGTTTCACGTACTTGGATTATATATATAGGTGTGAAATGATATGTGCTAAACGAGTTTTGTAGTTTTTTTGTTTTATTTTTAAATTCTGACCGTACAGATGTGATCAATATTTTTGATTTTATAGGGATACGTTCTTGAAGTGTTTGATTCTGACACATGGGTGGGGTTTTATAAGGTTCAAAAATCAACCGTCCAAATTTTTTGTAAATATTCAAGGCTCCAAATATCATTTTTTCATTGAAAATACATGATTCAGTTGTGAATTCCTTGTAAATCGATCAAGCCCAACACATTTATAGGGTTGGAACTGTGAAAACAACACTGAAAGGGCAGCAAACCCCGTTTAGCATGAATCAATTTTGCACCTACCCATTTATATATAAATATATATAGAAAACCTTTCAAACCTACTCACTAAGTAACATTTATAGGATTTTTGATGTTTTTTCAAAATTCTGACACATGTTTGATTTACTAAAAATCGATACTGGATCATGCATTTTGACTGAAAAAAATGGTATTCACAGCTTTGAAAATTTATGAAATTGTAACCTGTTGATTTTTTTAAACTTATAAAAACATAGCCATGCATTTGAATCAAATGCTCCGAGATCTTATTCTTATAAAACCAAGCACATAGATCATACCTATAAGGTCAAAATTTTATAAAAAACACCAAAAATCCTATAAATGTTTCTTTTATATATATATATATATATATATATATATATATATATATATAGAGAGAGAGAGAGAGAGAGAGAGAGAGAGAGAGAGCAATGGTAATATACTTGAGCCCATCCCTGCTCACCTGTATCCGATGGGCTTTTTTTTAAAATCCGACCTTACATATCTGTTTTGCATGTTCGAATCACTAGAAATTGACTCTTGGATCATGCATGTTAGATGGAAAAAATGGTTTTTAGAGTCTCAAAAGTTTTAAAATATGTAGACCATTGATTTTAGAACCTTGTCATAATCAAATGATCCAAGACCTGATTCCTATGAAAACAAGCACGCAGAACACTGAAAGGTTATAATTTTGAAAAAAAACACTTTTTTTTAAATACTCATCTGGTATAGGTCGGGCATGGATGGGGTTGGATAGATTCCCGTTTTGAAAAAAACTCATCTGGTACGGTCGGACATGAATGGGGTTGGATGGATTCCCATATATGCATGCTCGATTTAGTAAGAATCGATTGTTGGATCATGTTTTATTTTATGAAAAAATGTAATTTTGTGAGTTGAAAAAAATTGATACCTTCATAGCCATTGATTTTTGGATTACTAGAAAAACTTTTATACAGGTCAGATTCTAAATCCAAAAACTGGTTCTCACTAAAAAGAATCACCTATAGATCACCTCTATGATGTTGGATGTGAGAAAAAAATACACAAAGTTACAATTTTTGAACGGGGGCCCAAACAAAAAAGGGGTGCGTTACTCTCCCTCTCTATATATACATATCTGAAATATGAGAACTAGAAACATGGGCATTTCCAACACTTTTTTTGCAAATTCAACAATCTGGATGTGCTTGTCATGGTGAATTTTCTGGGAATCAACCATTGAACCATGTATTTTTTATGAAAAAATGTGATTTTTGAATGCGAATATTTATGAAGATTATGAGCCATTGATTTTAAAACCTTAAACAAATCATGTTTATGCATCAAAATCAGACATTGAAGAGTGGGGTTCTCATAAATTCAAGCATGTAGATCACACAGTTAGCTTCAAGAGAAAAGAACAAGAAATCCATGAAATTAGCGCATATTTTCAGTTCTCATATTTTAGTGAATATATATATATATATATATATATATATATATATATATATATATATATATATATATATATATATATATATATATAAACTCGTGTTGGATGCGCCTTGCATGTCCGATTTGCACAAAACAGCACATTTGCTAATGCGTTGGGTGAAAAAAGGGGTATTAGCGGTGGTAGCCACAGCTGCCAATTCCCATAACATGTAAAAAAAATGCAGCTGCTGTGGCGGAGAAGGGTTTGATAATAGTGAATATTGTGCATCCGCTGTTACAGACATATATGGAAAATGAAAACCTACACACTAAAAAAACATGCAAAAACCTAGCCACCAGAAAATTTTTGATGTTTTTTTTCAAAATTCTGACCATAGAGATGTGTTCAAGATGATTGATTTACTAGAAATCAACACTTGGGTCATGAATGTTGGATAGAAAAAATGGTATTTGGAGCTTCAAAAATTTATAAAAATTGTATGCCGTTGATTTTTGAAACTTATAAAAACCTATCCATGCATCGGAATTAAATGCTCCAAAAACTGATTTCTATAAAAACAAGAATATAGATCACATTGTACGGTTGAAATTTTGAAAAAATATAAAAAATTCAATAAAACGTGTGGTGGGTAGAGTAGTTATGTTTTTTGGTGGGTAGGTTTTCCTTTCTCATATATATATATATATATATATATATATATATATATATATATATATATATATATATATATATATATATATATATATATATATATATATATATATATATAAAGAGAGAGAGAGAGCCGAGCAGAGCAGAGCGTAGCTGCTTAACCAGAGCTTATTGGTGCTGAGCATCCATCATGTCGCAATGGATGCTCAGCATTTTTCTTGTGAAAAAACATGCTAAAGCGCACAAAATCATGGAAAAAGAGTTTTAGCGGCGCTTCAAGCCCTTTTAACATAATACCGGGTGTGTCCTGAGATTTTTAGCAGCGCTTTAAAAGCGCCATTAATTCTCAAAAACACGCAAAAGAACATTTTTGGGCGTTTTGCATGTTTTTTCATGCTGACCGTCCATCACGCCTGGCCGATGGACACGTTTAGCACGCTTAAGCGGGTTCAGCAGATTTGTATTAAGCAGCTACTACTATGGTGTTTGCATGCACTTGTCTAGACGTTCCAATCTATATTAAGTCACCAAGTTAACGATAGTCCACATGCTTGAAACTCATATGTGCGCATCTTTTGCGGCGAGGCTGAAGCTGGGTGTACTTTCTAGTGGGCAGGGGGACCTGAAGTTTTATGCCAAGACAATTTTTCTTGGTACAAAAGGCTTCTGTTCCTTCTGTGACATCCCAAATCGGCTTTCCTGTCAATGGGCTATTGCATGAGTTGTTGCCACCCCTCTGAAAATGAAGAGCTCCAAAGGCCAGTTCCTTGGCTCATGTGTACGTCATGAAGTGCGTATCCCAGCCACTAGGACAAAGCCTCAACCTACCCACAACCAGACTCGACCCATACCCAGTTAAATTTACAAAAAATTAATTTAGTTCTCCTTTATTTTACAAAATGGCCACAAGATATCACAATATTTCTCACATATTCACCCACTTGATTTCTGCTGAATTTGAGGGTATTTTTTAAGATTTTACCCATCAGCTAAAATGTGAAAGAGCAAAACTTGACTTTTGACCAACAAAACTCAGTTTCAACGAAACTTTACTTTCACTAGTGAAATGCACAGTTTCAGCAAAACTTGACTTTCACGAGCGAAACTTTATTTTTGCCAGTGAAATTGAGATTTGCTTATACATTGAAATAGCGAAACTCACTTGCAAAACCTAGTCACCACAAAACTAACGAATCTCAATTGTGATTGTAGGGCCAAAGCCTGATGCAGGGTGATCCTGTTAGTCCGATGACTATTAGGTACAATAGGCTAAGACCAGAGCAACCATGTCTTGTTGAGAAAAACAGGCTTTCTCCCAAGTGAAAATCAATGAAAACAATATATATTAAAGAAACACACAAGATTTACATGGTTTCCTCAAACTGAGGTACGTCCACGGCGATCGATAGGTCAGTTTCTTCCACTATCTTCAAACAGAGTTTACAAAATGGTCAAAAGACTTAAGCCTTACAAACACACAAAGGTGTAGAGAAATAACAAGAGGAAAGACCTCATCGAAAAACAAATGTTCTCAAGAACCAGTCGCACGAAGCAACCCCCCAAAAAAAGTGAAAACCCTCACTCGCTAGCCGAACCGCCCCTCCCTAAATAGAGAACGAGATTCACATTTAATGTGGAAGTTGAAGCATCATCTCACAAATCGCTATGCAGCTGAAGCACCAGCCACAAATCGCTATTCAGCTGAAGCGCCATCTCACAAATCGCTATCCAGCAGAATACATAAATCAACCTTGAGACAATCAAAGGTCGTGCTTGAGAATCCCTCCGCAATAATGAATATGTGCGGTTCTAATGAGCATGCCAATAAATGTCAGTTAACAAAATGTTCTTATTCAGTAAATAGATGGGTCTCACAAAGAAGGGAAACCCAACATTTCTCCCTCTCCCGACTTATGTGGAGGTTTTAACCATTCCTGCCAAGAGTCGACACTTCTCATGCTTGTCCTTAGGCAATGCCTTAGTCAACATATCTGAAGTATTATTATCAGTGTGAACTTTCTCAAAATGTAACAGTTTATCATTCAAGACATCACAAATGCAATAGTATCTAACATCAATATGTTTTGATCTTGAATGAAATGAGGAATTCTTGCTCAAGTAGATTGCACTCTGACTATCACAGTGAAGAACATACCTTTCTTGTTTTAATCCTAACTCTTGTAAGAATTTTTTCATCCATAGTAATTTCTTGCTTGCTTCTGTGACAACGATGAACTCAACTTCTGTAGTGGAGAGAGCTACACATTTCTGTAATCTTGGTTGCCATGCAACTGCTCTCCCTGCAAAGGTAATCAAATACCCAGAAGTAGATTTCTTACTATCGACGTCATCAGCCAAATCAGAATCTGTGAACTCATCAAGAATAGGCTCACCTTTTCTAAAACACAAACTCATCTTTGAAGTGCCCTGAAGATACTTCAAAATTCATTTCACTGCTACCCAGTGTTCTTTTCCCGGATTTGATAAAAAATCGGCTAACAATCCCAACTGCATGAGCAATATCCGTTCGAGTACAAACCATGGCATACATTAAAGAACCAACTGCTGAAGCATAGGGAATTTTCTGCATCTCATTTTCTTCTTTATCACTTGTAGAACATTGACTTGAGCTAAGTTTGAAATGGCCTGCAAGTGAACAATTAACAGGCTTTGCTTTGTCCATATTGAATCTCTCAAGAACTTTTTTAATATAATTCTCTTGTGATAACCAGATTAGCCCATGTGATCTATCACGAACAATTCTCATCCCAAGAATTTATTTTGCTGGACTTAAGTCCTTCATGGCAAAAGACTTACTCAGTTCTAACTTCAACTTGTTAATCATGCTTATGTCTTGGCCCACAATTAGCATATCATCAATATAAAGCAAAAGAATAGTAAAATTATCATCTGAAAATTTCTTCACAAACACACAATGATCTGTGGTGGTTCTTGAATACCCATGCTCAGTCATGAAAGAATCAAATTTTCTGTACCATTGTCTCGGTGCTTGCTTCAATCCATACAAGGTTTTTTTCAGTTTGCAAACCAACTGATCCTTACCCTTGTCAATGAAACCCTCAGGTTGCTCCATATAAATTTTTTCTAAGTCACCATGCAAAAATGCAGTCTTCACATCAAGTTGTTCAACTACTAAATTCATACTTGCAGCTATACCAAGTACAGTTCGGATGGAGGACATCTTCATAACTGGTGAGAAGATTTCATCAAAATCAATTCCCTTCTTTTGACCAAAACCTTTCACAACAAGCCGTGCCTTGAATCTTGGTTGAGAGTTGTTCTCATCATTCTTTTGCCTGAAGACCCATTTGTTTTTCAAAATCTTATTCCCTTTAGGTGGTTTTACCAAATCATAGGTTTGATTCTCATGCAATGACTTCATTTCCTCTTTCATCATCTTAAATCACTCGATTTTGTTTTCATGCTCCAAAACTTCTTAATAAGTCTTTGATTCTCCTTGATCTGTTATCATCACATACTCATGTGAAGAGTATTTTCTAGACGGTTGTTTCTCTCTGGTAGATTTCCTTAACGGTGAATGTAGAGATGACTCTTGGGGTAACTGCTCCCCCTCAATCTCTGGCTCAACATTTCCTTCATCTATATTATCATGAGATGCTTACATCTCCTCAATGATATATTGAACAATAGGTGAATCAAGAGGATCTAAGTCAACAAGATCTTCAATGCTAGACTCAGTTGTCTTAAGCTTGTCAATGTCTTCAATGGTCTGATCTTCCAAGAAAACAACATCTCAGCTTCTGACAACCCTTTTATCAATTGGATCATACAATCTGTAGCCAAATTCTTCAAGCCCATAGCCAAAAAATATGCACTGTTTTGCTTTAGGATCAAGCTTGGACCTCTCATTCTTTGGAATATGAACAAAAGCTCTGCAGCCGAATACTCTCAAGTGATCATAGAAGACTTTCTTCCTTGTCCAAACTTTCTCTGGAACATCGCCATTCAACAAAATAGGAGACAAATTGATAAGATCAATTGTTGTTCTCATTGTCTCACCTCAGAAGGATCTTGGCAATTTGGAATGCGACAACAAACATCTGATTCTCTCAAGAATGGTGCGATTCATTCTCTTTGCAACCCCAGTCTGTTGATGTGACTTTTTGACTATTTTTTCATGCTTGATGCCATGATTAGTGCAATACTGATCAAATGACTCAATGTATTCACCACCATTATTCGAACGAACACATTTCAACTGTCTTCCAGTTTCTCTTTCAACCATGACCTGATGCTTAAATATACATAGAACTTGATCTTTAGTTTTTAATGTATAAGCCCAAACTTTTTTAGAATGATCATCAATAAAAGTAACAAAATATAGTGCACAACCAAGTGTCTTAACCTTTAAAGGGTCACATACATCAGAATGTACCAAATCTAGAACATGAGATTTTCTAGATGCAATATTTTTACGGAATGATATTCTATTTTGTTTACCATGAAAGCAATGAACACATGTTTTTAAAGATGTACCTTTTATCTCCGCTAGAAGCTCTTTCTTGAATAAAACTTGCAATTCTTTCTCACTCATATGCCCGAGCCTTCTATGCCATAGATCGATGGATAAGTCATTCTCCACAGCATTCACAACACCCTTGCAAATCTTTGCTTGTATAGTGTGAAGAGAACAAGTCTTCTTTCCTTTTGCTAATACCATAGAACCATTGGATAGCTTCAACCTTCCATCACTGAAATTATTGGTGTAGCCTTCATCATCCAACTTTCCAGTAGAGATTAAATTTAGTCGAATATCCGATACATGCCTCACATATTTAAGCAACAATTTGCAGCTAATATTTGTTTCCGAGCAAATGTCACATATACCAATAATTTTTGACACATCTTCATTTTCCATTCGAACATTTCCAAAATCACCGTGCAGTAAGAAGTAAAGAAATCAGCCCGCGAGGTAACATGAAATGAAGCTCTGGAATCAATTACCCAATATGTCTCTTGTCCAATCAAATTAATGCTAGTATCATCACAGATAATCATTAGTTCACCATCTGTGACTGCAGCTGTATCATTTTGCTTTTTCTCTAATTTTTTTATTTGTTCTGCTTTTTGAACTTGAGTTTTCTGCACTCCCGTTTGGTGTGCCCTTTCTTGTGACAATAATAGCACTCGACGTCTTTCTTTGAACTCGAGCTTGAACGACCTTTCGATTTGTCACGATTGTACGAAGCCCTAATCTTACTCCCACCTCTCTCCCGATTTTTCATCACAAGAGCTTAAGAGTGAGAAGGACCTGATAATTTTCTTCTTGTCTCTTTATTCAATAGACTGCTGGTAACTTGGCTCATTGTTACCATTCCATCAGGTGCAGAGTTACTAACTGTGACCACCAAGGTTTCCCAACTTTCAGAAAGTGAACTAAGAAGTAACAAAGCTTGCAACTCATCATCAAAGGTAATTTTCATGGTGGCCAACTGATTCACAATGCTCTTAATCTCATTCAAATGTTCTGCAATAAAAGTGCTCTCTTTATATTTGAGATTCACAAGCTTTCGAAATAGAAAAACTTTGTTTACTGCCATATTTCTATCAGAAAGACTCTCCAATTTGGTCCAAAGACCATGTGCTAAATTTTCAGTAGAGACACGATGAAAAACACTATCATCAATCCATTGCCGAATGAAACCGACAGCTTCTCGGTCTAGCTTTTTTCACTTATCATCTTTCATTTCTTCTGGTTTGTCGCTATCACCTTTTATGGGTCCATCCAAATCTTTACAAACCAAAAGATCTTTCATTTTTGTTTTACTAATCATACGCTCAACGTTGCTTTCCATAATTTTCACACATACAAAATATAACGAATCGTAGCTGGATTAACCTTGCTCTGATACCAGATATTGAAAAAAACAGGCTTTTTCCGAAGTGAAAATCAATGGAAGCAATATATATATATATATATATCAACAGAAATTAAAGAAACACACAAGATTTACGTGGTTCCCTCAAACTGAGGTATGTCCATGATGACCGATAGGTCAATTTCTTTCACTATCTTCAAACAGAGTTTACAAAATGGCCAAAAGGCATAAGCCTTACAAACACACAAAGGTGTAGAGAAATAATAAGAGGAAAGACCTCACCGAAAAATAAATGTTCTGAAGAACCAGTCGCACGAAGCAACCCCCCAAAATAAAGAATGAGATTCACATTTAATGTGGAAGTTGAAGCGCCATCTCACAAATCGCTATGCAACTGAAGCGTCAAACACAAATCGCTATTTAGCTGAAGCGCCATCTCACAAATCGCTATCCAGCAGAATACATAAATCGACTTTGAGACAATCAAAGGTCGTGCTTAGGAATCCGTACGCAATAATGAATGTGCGGTTTCAATGAGCATGCCAATAAATGTCAGTTAACAAAAGGTTCTTATTCAGTAAATAGATGGGTCCCACAAAGGAGGGAAACCCAATAAGTCTCCGATTCCGGACATGGCTTTTCTGTGTAATAAACAAAAAAATAGAACATGAAAAATAAAAATAAAAACTAGAATATTTTCAGAGTATTTTTGTCTTAATATAAATTCATGGCTGAAAAGTTTTTGCTTAAAACATGTCACTGTAAGAATGGATAATAGACGGCCTACAAGAGCTTCACTCATTTGTTTGAGGTGGCTCGTGAATGTCACAAGTTGACGGAATGTCATGAGTTTGAAACAAGTTAAAGATGGATAGACTCATATTAACCAACATTGCTTGAACTATTTTTCTTTTCAGATCGACTAACTGCTAAGCAGGAACGCTCTGTTTTTCCCTTCCCTCGCACAGGAAATAGTCTGAGATGCTCTCGACTCACATTGGGGAGTCTCGTATTATTAAGACACGAGTAGCATTCGTTTCATGGTTATGACAAGTTAATGGTGTAAGGCGTTTGGCAATTTATATATATATATATATATATATATATATATATATATATATATATATATATATATATATATATATATATATATATATATATATATATATATATATATGAACACTACACAGTCCACACGTCTTTGGCAGATCAGCCCCATCTTTACCCACTCCTCACCTCAAAAATTTAATTGCAATATAGGATCTGAGGCTTCGAATTGAGAATAAGTCGGTTTTAAACAGAAGGAAAAAGCAGCAGGAAACGCCAGACCATCAACATTAACACTTTTAACACACCGACCAGTGTAGCATCATCTGTATCTCATCTCTGTGCGTTTGTTGTTTTATCTGACATGGGCTCTGCACCTGATTTTGTGTGAACTCTGTGCTCAGAAAACTAGGAAGAGGCAACGGTTGGATTACTTGCTGGTCAAGGATTCCTTACTGATGAAGGAAGCAGCTAGCACCGCTATTGACAGTTCAAGCCATCTTCTCTTTGGCTTCTTATTAGTTTTGTATGAGGCGGTTTGAGGAGTATATATGCAGCGAAGGGTCTGATCTCTGATGTTAAAAGACTTGACGGGTTTGTCTCTGAGAGTGATAAAGAGGGGCGGATGAGGGCAGGAAAAGATGACACTGCATTTCTTGGCCTTTCGTGTTTTGACAATGTTGATTTTCACTGCTGCTCTGCTGTTTCTCCCCGTAGTGCTCCCGCCCTTGCCACCACCACCTTTGATTCTGCTACTGATTCCTGTTGGTATTCTCGCCACCCTCGTCTTTCTCGCCTTCACTGCGTGAAAGCTTGTTGGTGGTGCTCTCTCTCTCTCTCTCTCTGCTTTGTCGTGTTTTTAGCAGGAGACCAAGTTTGAAGAGAACATCTGCAACTAATCAATATGCTTGATGGGAAGTTCTCAAATGGAAGAATGATAGAATACTTCTTTTAATGAAAATTTTCATTGAAGATCCTTTATCTGCTAGAGGAAATATCAACCGTTATGAGAGTTGAATTAGCACTAGTGATAGCTGGGAGGTTGTTTTTCTCGTGACAGCAAGTCAGCAACCACAGTGAAATTTTACCTGTCCACCTATATTCGTACTTAAATAAATGCTTGTTGTTTTACGGCTTTGGAATTTAACTTATGCCCAACTCAGTTCTTGTCCTGCACTATAGGTGTAGATGATGAAAAAACAGCTCAATGAAGGCTCTGTTTTTCTTTTCCCCTTTCTAAACTTGTTTTTTTTTTTGTGGACATATAGTATATTAGTATGTTGTTCTGTTGTCCTCAGGAAAACCAAAAAAAAAAAAAAAAATTGGAATAAACCAAATCGCAAAAGAATGGGCGTCCACCATGTGGTTGAATTCATGAAATTTAGGTCAATTTTTCACTATATTGATGGAAGATCACGAAGGGGAGAGGGGTGTCAAAAAAGGACAAGAAGACGAGTTTCATCATCTTTGCAAGACTGAAATAGGCAAACCCAACTTCAAATACTCCCTGATGGTGTTATGATGCATGCTGAATAACTGAGAAATTGAACCGTGGAACTCAGTGCAGTATCCTCCTGGCTCATCCCACTTTTCTAAATGAGGGTTCGACCAAGCACCTTTGGAGGGTGTAAACAGCTGAGCCCACGTGCGGTTCTATAGAGTTGACTGTAAGGGTGATGTGTGTTCTATGCTTATGGGCCTGGAGAGAAGATCCAATGCTCGGTGAGTACCATGTAAAGGCAAATTGGTTCCAATTAGGGCCGGTAGACGAGCCGAAAGAACCGAACAGAGCATGTTCAGGCTCGGCTTGGCTCATTTACCAATGAAAGGAGCTTGTACTCGTGTTTTGGCTAGCCAAAGGTCCCTGAATGAGACCAGCCAAGAGCTTACTCATGGAAAAACTTTTCATGTTATTTATATATGGGATATATATATATATATTATATTATATTATATTACACTTTAAATATATATTTTAGATATATATTTTTTTAATTATATAAGAGCTCTCCCGAGACGAGACGAGCCGAGCCGAACTGTTATATATATTCTGTTTATTCTAAAATACCTAATAAGGGTATTTTGATCTTTTGCATGTAATATAAGTTCTTTAAAAACAACATATTTTTTAGGTTTTTTACTTTTTTATTTTTGTCTTTTTTATTTTTCTCTTTTTGGGACTCTTGGGGACCCCACATTTGTAGATGTTGGGAGTCCCCAACGGTCATAAATATGATCGTTTGGGCTCCCTAACGTCTATTTTGTGGGAGCCCCAAGGCCTCCCTCTCTCTCATTCTTTGTGTATATAAAGAGGGGTGTTCCTCCTTCTCTCACTTTCTCTCAATAATATTACTTTTTTTTTGCCTATTGGCATTTCCTCTTTGTGAGTTTATGTGTTTTCACTTAAAGTGCTTGTGTAATCTTCTTGGTTCTTGTTCATTGTTGGATCTACAAGTGTTTTTCACTTGTAATTTGTATTTTCGCTTATTTCATTACATGGTATCAAAGCCATTTGAGTTTTTTTTATCTTGAAAGGTTTTTTTGTGCCACTTTGAAGATTGTGATCAAAGTTCTTTCTCTCTCCTCATCTCTACCTTCTTCTTCAATATGGAGCACCATTCAAGGATGGAGCTCTCCTTCAAGCTCAATGGTTCAAGTTATTTGATGCGGGCATCGGTTATGGAGAATCGCCTTTGCGAGAAGAAACTTTGGGGCTTCGTGACGAGGACATTTCTTGAACCAACATTGAAGCTCACCAAAATAGAAGGTGTTGAAAAGACTCTTAATGGGGATGACCAACTTAAAACCATTCATGACCATCAAGCAAAAGTAGAAGATTGAAAAAATAACCGTGCCAAGATTTTGGTGTGGTTCATGAACAATGTTGATATAAAAATTTGTGCTAACATTGCTAAGTTTAGAAGGGCCAATGAAGCTTGGTTCTTCCTTAAGGATATGTATACCAAAAAAGGATCTAGATAGACAAAATTTTTTTGTCAAGAAAAAAATTAGATCTACTAAACAAGGAAACATGAGTGCCCGCGATTATTTTAGTGTTTTGTCTCTCCTTTGAGATGAACTTGCTTTTCTTAAGCCTAAATGGGCGGCTTCAGAAGATATTGAAATGTGAAGAGAACAAATTGAAAAGAACACTTTTTTCAATTTCTTTATGGTCTTAGATCGGAATTTGAACAAGGACATCACTTTTTCATAGGAGCAAGGCCTTGCCTATCGAAAATGCCCTTGTCAAAGTATGCCAAGAGAAAACTCGTCTTGGCATGACTTATAAAAATGATGATCTTTGGTTGTTACTAAGCCGTAATCAAATGTAAAAACCTATAAACCTCCTCAATTTGCCATAAATAATAACTAAGGAAATGAATCCAATTATAATAGTGGATATAGGAAGGGTGTTACTTGCCACTATTGCAATGAACTAAGACATATTAGACTAGTTTGCCCTAAGCTTAAGGGTAAAGTGAATTCCGTTGGTGAAGAAGTACCGAATAAAGAAGAAATGAACAAAAAATGGAGGAGATATTAAAGATACTCTTAATCAAATTTCGGAGGCACTCCAACATCTTCTCAATATGTCCGCAACTTCGAGTGTCATCATCGCATCATTATCATCTCCTTCAGGTATGTGAATTCTTGACTCCGGTGCTTCTTTTCATATGATACCATATAAAAATATTTTTTCTAAAGTATATTCCAACCCCTCATAATCTTACGTTTTAACGGTCAATGGGAGTTCTTTAAAAATTGAAAGCATTGGAACACTTGATTTAAAACATTCTCAAGATTTTCTTGTTTAAAAAATAAGTGTGGTTCCAAAAATAAATTTAAATCTATTTTTTGTCTCTCAAATTTTTTATTATGGTTGCAAAGTCTCTTTCTCATCTAAAGATTGCTCCATGTAGGATCTTCAGTTAGAAAAGCTGATTAGGCAAGGTCATAGGAAAGGCGATCTATATTTTATAGATTTTTTTACTCTTCTACCCAAGTCATTTTGTAATTTTGTAAATGTCAAAAGCATTGATATTTGGCATAAGAGACTTGGCCATCCTAACTTTTCAAAGATGTCTCTTTTCTCTTTTATAAAAAATGCATGTAATGAAAAAAATATAACTTGTAAAGATTGCATTTTTGAAAAAATGAAAATAATTTTATTTCCTCAAAGAAATTTTGTGTTTACACCGCCGTTTGAATTAGTTCATTCTGATGTATGGGGTCCCTCATCTATCATATCCAAAGGTGGCTTCTCGTATTATGTGATTTTTGTTGATGACTTCACTAGATATATATGGATTTATTTTCTAAATCATAAAGCCGATGTGTTTTCCTTCTTTAAAGAATTTCATATAATGATTAAGAATCAATTCTTAAGTAACCTCTCTATTTTAAGATCGAATTTGGGAGAAAAATATATGTCAAATGATTTTTAAAATTATTTAAGACAATAAAATTTGTCATCAAAGGTCTTGCCATAAAACTCTACAACAAAATGACCTTACGAAAAGAAAGCATAAACATATAATAGAAACTACTAGGACTCTTAATTTTCAAGAATATTCCACAAACTTTTTGGGCCAAAGCAGTTCTAACTTCAACTTAATTAATTAATAGAACTCTTTCAACATCATTGAATAATGTTTCTCCATTTGCAAAACTTTATAAAATGACTCTAGATTTTAAATGATTAAGAAACTTTGGTTGTAAGTGTTATATTCCTACTCATAAGAATGATAAGCTTTCTTCAAGAGCTATTGAGTGTATTTTCTTAGAATATGAAGAAAATAAAAAAGGATACCGATGTTTTGATCAAATAAATAACAAGCTTTATATTTCAAAGGATGCTACCTTTCTTAAAGATGAAAATGGTTTTGAAAGTAAAGAATCAAAAGAAAACATTGATTACTCTTTTTTATTTGATTTATTACCTCAAAATGATGAATCTAATCCTATTGAGGTTCCTGAGTCCCTTAACAACGGTGTTAATCATAATAAACAATCTCTTGATAATAAGGATAATGGTCAACATGGAAATTTAAATGAACATATATCAAGTAATACACAAGTTTACATTAGAAGGGATGAAGGTATTCATCCATGTGCTCTCAACAAATTCTCCCAAACACATCTTTAGAAGAATCTTCACATAGAAAATCAAATCGTATTTCTAAAACACCAAATAGATTTGTATCCTATGACTCTTTTTCTCTAAATTTTAGAGCATGCTTAATAACCCTTCACTCTTTCTATGAATTATCTCATTATAATGATGCCAAACAATATCCCCATTGGAATGAAGTTATGAAATTTGAACTTAATGTACTTAAAAAAAATTAAACATGAAAAATAGTTGATCCTCCTTAAAGAAAGAAACCTATAGGATGTAGATGAATTTTTAAAAACTAAAAGTGACGGGTTCTTAAAAAGATATAAAGCTAGGTTAGTGGCCAAAGGATATGCTCAAGAGTATGGGGTAGATTATGATGAGACATTTACCTCGATTTACCTCGATTGCTCGAATGACAAGTGTTTGAGCTCTCGTTGCTATTGTATCTATTAAAAAGTAGCCTATTTATCAATTAGACGTTAAAAATATTTTTTTAAATAAAGATCTTGGTGAAGAAGTTTATATGGATCCTCCTTCCGGCATAAATTTGAATAGAAAAATTTTAAAATTAAAAAAGATATTATATGGTCTTAAATAAGCTCTTAAAGCTTGGTATAATAAATTCAGTAATATAGTAATTAATTTGAGTTTTGTTTCTTGCAACATTGACACTACTTTTTTTGTCAAGAAAACAAGTGACTCTATTGTGATCCTTCTCTTATATGTTGATTATATGATCATCACAGAAAATGACAAAGAATGAGTGAATGAAACTAAAACTTTTTTAAAGAAAACTTTTGATATGTCTGACTTGAGTTTCTTGAGATATTTTTTAGGTATTAAAGTGACCTATTCATATAGAGGATACATACTCTCTCAAATGAAATTAGTTGTTGATATTTATGCTAAGTCGGGAATTTCAGATGAAAAGAAAGTGGAGACTCAAGAAGTTATAAATGCAAAATTAAGACTTGAAGATGGTGTTTTGCTTAACGATCTTACTCCCTATCGACAATTAATCAGATCTCTTACTTATCTCTCTATCACCCTACTGGATATTGCTCATGCGGTTCATGCGGCAAGCTAGTTTCAACATGCCCCTACGACGGTTCACATGGCAACAGTAATGATAATTGAGCGATATATCAAGAACGCTATTTCAAAAGGGTTTTTCTTATCCTCTTCCTTATCCTTTGACTTAACTGCTTATACTGATGTTGATTGGGGGGTAATCCCAATTGTCGAATCTCAACTACTGGTTTTTATTTTTTTTAAGTAGATTTACTTATTTCCTAAAGGTACAAGAAACAATAAAAGGTATCTCTGTCGTCCACCGAAACTGAATATCGTACAATGACATCTACAACCATAGAGATTGTGTAGCTTAGAAGTCTTCTTAGTGATATGGGGATCATAATCTCAACTCTTTCAAAGATGTGTTGTGACAACAAAAATGTAATCTACATAGCAAGCAATCATGCATTTCATGAGCGCACCAAACATATTGAGATCGACTGTCACTATATTCGTGATGAATATTTAAGAGAAACTATCACTTTGCCCTATGTCACCTCAGAGTATCAGTTGGCAAACTTCTTTACCAAAGCTCTTCCTGATCTTCATTTTCTATTTCTTCTTAGCAAACTTTTGGTTCTCTCCCTGTAAAGTTTGAGGGAGGCGTGTTATATATATATATATATATATATATATATATATATATATATATATATTCTAAAATACTTTATAGGGGTATTTTGGTTATTTCATATGTAATACCCAACTTCTACTTTGTAGGAGCCCCCAAGGCCTCCCTCTCTCTCATTCTTTGTGTATATAAAGAGGAGTGTTCTCCCTTTATTTTGTAGTTGTTCTCTCATTTTCTATCTATAATATTGCTTTTTGCATTTGCATTTTGACATTTTCTTTTTATGAATTTATGTGTTTGCACTTAAAGTGCTTGTCTAATCTTTTTAGTTCTTATCCATTGTTCGACCTACAAGTGTTTTTCACTTGTTATTTGTATTTTTGCTTGTTTTATTACATCGAACACCCTGTGTTCATGCTCCACAACATTCAAATAATGTAAAATATGGATAAAAGTCCAAAGCCCGTAATTTTAAGGCATTGTTGTTTGTTCAATACCATCACACAACATTCATTCATGCGGGCAAATTGAATGTATCATAATCCAATTTTGACATTAGCTCTCTCTCTCTCTCTCTCTCTCTCTCTCTCTCTCTCTATATATATATATATATATATATATATATATATATATATATATATATATATATATATATATATATATATATATATATATATATATATATATGTTTGTTCAATACCATCAAACAACATTCATTCATGAGGGCAAATTGAATGTATCATAATGTTTGTCCAATTTTGACATAATACGTGCAACTGTAATTCTTGCACAAATAGTTATCTCTGTGCGAGCGTGTTCTAACAGAAAAAGGGTAGGTAAGAGAACGGCACTCGTCCCATCCAATCTCCAGGTCCATGGCATTGGTAACCGCTCTGTGAGAGAAGATCATGACCAGCATGACTTTAAGAATGCATACATGGGCCATATGAACCTATGTCACATAGGTGCAGTTGCGGCACTCTAAAAAAACTTTGGTGCGGGAGTATATATATAATTTTTAACAGTTTTAAGTTAAGACTACGGGTATTTGTGTGCATTTATATATTTATATATATAATATATATAAAAATGGACTTGATTAAGGTTTACTGAATTACTTTTGGATAGAACTTCACCTAACACAAAAGAAGCTGTGTCCAAGTGTCGCACCCGCCCAGGTGCGGGTGCGGTGTTAAAAGAGTCCGTGTGAGATAGATATAAACATTACTAAATTGATGCAATTAAATCCTGAGCAAAACCAGAAAATGCTTTCCCAGAAGGAAAAGCAACCCTCTCTGTCCATGACAATCAATGACTGATAATAGCATAAAATCTCAATGCATTTCTGATCGTTGAAGAAAAACCCGTTTTCAGGTACTAAAAAAATCCTGCAGTTACTCATTAAAATGTCATTGACGTGAAATACCAAGAATATGACGATCACAAGACAACACAAAATTCAGGAAAATTGATAATAGCATGTTCATAAGAAAGGAAAAGGTCTGCACCATTGGCCAAACATAATTACATACTCCAAAGATTAAGATCACTATCATGCGGGGATTCAACTACTCATTCTCCATTGAAAACCAATAATTCAGCAGAAAGTGGACAGACCCGCTGCATAACCAGCTATAATACAGCATTGCTGATACATATATAAACACAACCACCGTACAGTCCAACAACAAAATACAAATATATTGTGACAGTGCAAGTGAACACGAGCACTATAACTTAGCTGCCGCAGATGCAAAATGAATTAGAGATGGTTGTTATTCACAGGCAAGTTTCGTACAGAAGCTGGTGAGAGAAATAGCAAAAGCCTGGAAGGCAGATAGAGGCTGCCTATAATCCATGGTGAACATGTCATCCCCAACCTTACCGAACTGGAGGAGGACCAGCTCATCATCCCCTCGTGCCCCAGGTTGGCTTGGATCAATGGCTGCAACAAGCTGGAAGTTCTTTACAGATGCAACTGTGACACGGCCATGAAAATTCAAGCACCAGCACTGCAGATGCTCATGCCACCTTGGGGCCTTATTTTTGAGAACCATGTTTCCTGAGGTTGAAGTAGAGGCCCCATCTTTTGAACTTTTATCCTTGGTATGAGTTTTATCCTTGGTTTCTGATTGAGGACAGTAAAGTGTGCAAAGCATTCTTCTTGGCCCTCTTGATTTCAACAAGTTGAACTTATATGAGACCTGTCCAATCTCATAATTTACAGCTGGAACTCGTGGGCAGACCTGCTTTGGGGCAAATCTACGGCTGGCTCTACAGCCTGAAGGGCGTGCACCGTTGTATGGCTGATGGCTATCATATATAGTGAAGTTGGTTCCCAGGAAATCAGAGCTGTAAAAGGAAAAGAGCTGAATTAACAGGTTGGAAACTGGCATCTAAACAACCCTAGAACTTTTTAGGATTTCAACAGATACATGTCCTTCAGTTTGATAAGTATTTTTGTAGATGAAATGGAGTTCTTGAAAAAATTCTGTCAACCCAGAGAATAGAGAGCACAGCAAATAATAGAAGCTGCATTGAAAACAGAAACCTAACACAAATCTAATAAATTTTTTTTTCAAAGTAATCAAAGGTGATACTGCATCAAAACAAAAAAACATGAGTAGATGCTAGCAGCCAAATAACTGATCTAACTTGCAAATGGACCTGTCAAAGTCTATGCAAAATTCAAATATACTACTGCTTCAGCTTACCATGAAATTTAGAAACATAAGAACAATTCATGGTTAAGCTTCAACTTCCTTAAGCGGAACTCGTAATTTAAAAGAGAACCAAAAATGAATGATTTCCATCAGACGGTCAAAGGTTGAAGAACACAAGTGGTTCACAAGGCACTATAATTTCAAAATTTCAACTGCAACAGATGAGGAAAAAAAAGAATTTGTAGCTTACCTCAATTTCCCAATATATGCACTGCTCCCTTGCGACAAGTCTTCAGCATCAAGAGAAATAATATATTCAATATGAGCACCATGCCTATATCGCCGAGCGGACATGAGGAACTTACCTTTTTCTGTGGAATCTGAGGGATAATAAAAACATATTTCAGATTGGGCTGTAATATCATGAGTAAGCAAAAAATCATACAGAGGTTCATGTCAGACAAAAGAAAAAGCATTATAAAAAGCTGGGATTGGAAGGCATAGTAAACTGCATTGCTACTGTGATACAAGAAGCAAATAACTGTTAAAGATGCAAAGGCAGTTAGGCAAGGGAACCAACAATGATATGAGATAATGCCACTCAACATAAATGAGTTAAGTTGCCAGAGTGCAGTTCAATAGCCTAAAGACTGGCTATAAAAACTAAATATGAATCAAACCCATTTGACATAAGGACGTTAGGTATAAAAAAGATACATAAGATACAGTGTCAAGATTGCTTGATTTAGGCTGAAGCCAGGAACCACAAGGTCATTGGCACCAGGTCCCATTTCAGACTACATCCCACCATTTGGTTTGATGCTGGTGCACATACCATGTGTCTTAGATAGGGTTGCAGCTGAAAGCTTTATGTTGTTGATGGTTACTAGCACTCAATTCAATATGGTAGGTAGACGCCAAATGCAAGACTATTGACCTAGGAAGGCATGAAATGAATTACACATTATTGCAGATGCATTTTTTAGATGTTTATAGGTGTTCAAAAGTCAACTATTAGTGGAGACTCAGTAAATATGTGTATGTCCCCTATCTCAGTAAGTTAAACAGCAGAAATATGAATATAAACTATATTTTTCCTATAACAGAGGCATAATACATGACCAAGAATCTTTGACAGAAGACTCTGAGAGATTTGGTCGAAAAGGACTTGGGCAATCAATAGGATAATGCCAATGTGCATTCCTAAGTACAATGCAAACTAACAAAACCTCTGTATTATATTCATAACTGCACTTTCAAGTTTCAACTAGAACAATGATTTATGCAACCAACAAACAACTGTACCGGTCACATTACTCACAAAAAAAGAGTTGAAAACACAACACCTATATGATTAGTGGAAATCAGAGCATTTATCCACAGTCCACACATCATTCAAGTTTCAGCTTTTATTATTCAACCTAGGTTTTTCATATAATGCACCTTGCAAATGGAATACATTTAGAAAAACAAGGCAATATTAGAGATCATGATTTCAAACATCTGTACATATCTATAGTACTTGTCAATAATTCAATAAAAGAATTTGACATCATCTGCTTGTCCAAATAAAGTTGTATGTAGAGATGAAACATTCAAAACGAAAAGGCAAAAAACATTTAGTTCTTAAGGTAGTTTTAATTTTCAAGGGAAAATGAACCTTCCAATCTCATACTATTGCTTCATGTCATACATCTGAACCTTCTAACTTTTTAAATCAGCATAAACAAAAAGTTTGAAATGTAGGTAGGGTGACATAGCTAACATATGAACCAGGCAACAATGTAGATGCCACCAGAATCAACCAAGAAAAGAACAGGAGAAAGAGAAGTTAGCATTTAGCATGCTTTTATATGCAATAGATAATCTCTAATCAGCAATAACTGTCTGACAGTCAAAGATGTTCAACATAAGAAATAATCACTTGGAAAATTAACTTACTTTGTGTCAAGCCAAGATAAAGATAAAATGTCGAAGTCTTCTTGTTCCTCTTTATAAAACATTGGAGAGGAAGGTCCCGTGGCCCTGGCTGCATAACCAACATACGTGTTCAGTAACATTCCTTATCTTGTAAAATGTAAGAATGGCTGCAAGAATACTTACTGGTTAACTGAAAATAGAGACACGATCAATCATCAATCTAGCTAATGCTCAGAGAGCCAAGATTTATACATCAATGTGAAGGAAACTGAATGGTTATTACAGGATAATGTAGATATTCAAAATGAAATATAGTTAGATTTGTGGCTTAGGTTACAGAAAGAATACTGTTAGGACCTTTTGTCCATGGCAGATGGTCCCTGGAAGAACTACTTATAACAACTAGATATTCTTTAAGACATAAAACTTGTTATCCATTTGGTTACCAGCCTTTTATCAATTAGTCTAACCAAGTGCTCAGATTCGCTTAAATGGTACTCTTTCTCATGTGGAACAAAGTAGATCATTTTATCTATTAAAATCAAGTACAGCACTAAATAAAATGAAAGAAAAGTTGGGTCAAGAACCTCATTATTTCAATGAATATTCATGTTATGATTTAACATAGGAGCTTGGTGTTTTCATGACTTAAATTCTTCACATCTTGAAAGTAAAGATTATCCTCTGGAGTCTGGACCCAAAAATATTCTTTATCGCAACCAAAGTTTGATAAGCCTAGCTACTCCAAAACTGAAATTCACCAAACTAACAGACTGATTGCACCTGCAGTAAAGACGTAAGTACATACTAAATGAGAAAACTAATTTTTTTGGCGGACTCAAAGTTAATCCTGAATGAAACCAGGCCTTACCTTTCCAGTGCTCTATCTGAAAACACTTTGTGTTTCCCTTGACACAAAATTTACTCCTGTACCCAACCAAGCTGGTCCTTTGGCCGAGTCCAATGGATCAAAACCAAGTTATATCAAATTCAACTCAAGATAAATATCCCTAAGCATGTTTTTAGTTCTAAGGAGTCTCTAGTGGGTACCTCACAACATAGTTGGCAAACCCAGGGAGTTGAATCGGGAATCGCCCGAGTAGACCCAGATTGGACCCTAACAGGGTCACCGATTCAGGACCACCGATCCACATGCTTCTTATGTGTTTTTTGCCATGCATTTTGTGGTTTTAATGTGTAATGTTTATAAAAGAATACTTGTTATAAAGAATCATATGTTTTTAAATCATAAATATTAGCAATTATGTATAGTTGAATACTTATATAACTTAGTCATTGATGTCATGTGCTAAATTTAGTGATTATACAATACAGATTTTGATTTTTTCCATATCTAGAAAATGCATAGTGTGATTTATTTTTGTTATTTTTATATTTTTCAAGCCCCGAGATTTATCACCAAACATATAATATCACGAGAAATAGCCTTACTGAGATATATCCGATACCGATATTTGTGACTTTTCACATATACTTTAACAAATTTAGATTTTTTTCCAAATTTCAGATTTCCAGAAAGAAAAATTAGTTTATGTTATAGTTTCTTTTTGGGTTTGATAAACTTGTTTTACATGTTGGAACACTTCCACACACACTAGAACACCATGAATCAATCACTTCCAGAGCCACTCCGAATATCACAAAAGGCCATTGATTTTCAGCATAGACAAAAAATGTAGGTCCTTACTTGCTAGCTGGTAAAACATGCCTATAATTGATTCCTACATATATGCTCTTCTTTCGCCATTGATGCCCCCTCTTGTACCTTCCACAGAAATACTGAGGATTCCAATTTCACCTTTGGTCCAATGTCACCTGTCATCCAACAATTTTTCTCCTGCCTCTTACCCAACTGCAGTTTCAATGCGCCATACTTTCATCACCGAAGCTCTTCGCTGAAAGTTGGAATCCCTACCAGCTATTGAGAATTCATTTCTTTCCTTCAATTTTCTCCAGCTGAAGAGCTTCCGAGATTTACTTTTCTTCTTCATCTCTTATGTTCTCAATGACATGAAAATACTCTGTCAGAAACGGCTCCTGGTTCACATGCCATCTTCTTCCTCTCTTTCTATTTCTATGACATAATTTGAAAAAATCGAAGCTGTTACCATCCGAAAACTTCACATCTACCCACCGAAGCTTATCACCCTAAAATTCAAATCTCATATCTCCTTTATCGTAGAAACGCCCCCTCTTTATCACATCCACGCAATGAAGATGATTCTCAACCAAAAAAAAAACGAAAAAAACAAATTTTAAATGAAAAAATAAAGTACAAAAACCAAATATGCAACCCTCGGAAACACAGATGCAACGAATAAGATCGCATCCCAACTATTCACACTCACGCGCGCGCACAGAGAGAGAGAGAGAGAGAGAGAGAGAGAGAGAGAGAGAGAGCAAACACGCAATTTCTCCACCAGATCAGAAATCTAAACTCCTCCAACATCAAACGCGAAGAAGAAACGGAGCAACAGAAGCAGAAGGAGCCAGAGACCGAGATCACACGCACAAAAACGAGAAAAGAAGGAAAAAAGGAAACCCCAGACGTAGTGGTAGAAAGGGGCCTCCGACCTGCTTGAGGGAGAAGGGGAAGGTGATGATGCCGCTGTCCTGGGGCGATCTAACGACGGCCCTCGTGATCTCCCTCCACCTCCTGCACACTGACGCGCACGCCACCACGTTCCTCCTCACCGGCCACGCCTCCTCGCTCGCCTCCACCCTCTGTATGATCTCCCCCATCAACTCCGGTAGCATCCTCCCCCACGCTCTCACCCCCTCGGCTTCCTCCTCCTCCTCCCCTTCCCTCCTCCAAAACCCCTCCTCATCGTCTCCTTCCTCGTCCTTCCCTTTCTTCCTGCAATTCTCTTGCTCCAATCCCAGGCAAGGGAACGTCTTTCCCTTCCCAGAGAAGCTCCGTCCCAGAGATCCGATCTTCACCAGGCTTCTTCTCAGGGACATCTTTTCTCTCTCTCTCTCTCTCCCGTTTTTTTCTACCTTTTGTTTTCCGTTAATTTCAGGAAGATTAAGAAGAAGAGGAGAGGAGAGAATGCTGAGGCAGGAGGAGGCATTGTGAGCGGTGATGATGATGATGTCGATGCCCTTCCGTCATCATCATCATCATCATCATCATCATCATCATCATCGCCAATGGAGATGAGAGGACGCGGAGACAAGCGTCATGCTTTGCTCCCCCGCGTTTGTCTTTTTCCTTTGACCTTGTCATTAGAAAAAGAGAAAAATATATATATTTTTTATTTTTTTTGAAGGGTGTCCGTTCAAAAAAGGAAATCATCTGGTTGTTGCTTAAATTGTTTTACTAATTGGGGTTAGATTTTGTTTTTGCTAATTATGGATCTGATGGTGTCGACGGTAGGGATGCAAACGGGTCAGACTCGGTCCTGATCTTTTCAGATTAGAATCCGAAATATAAACAGTAGATCCAGATCTAAATCCTAATCAGATCCGAGGAGGTAAGGTTGAATCCGAATCCAAAATACGTGTGGTGGTGCTGGAATCTGGATACAGAAAAAATAGAACGAAAACAAGCTATTTACATGTGAAAAATGTAATCTGCTCAGATTTTGAATCGGATCAATTCAAGATCTGACTTAAAATGTTGATCCAAATCTGACCCGAATCCGAAAGTAATATGATTGGGCAGATACAAATCTAATCCGAATGTGCATTTGGATCTTACTTAAAGAATCTATATCCAGAAAAAACATGTAAGACTTGGATAAGATATCTGACCATATCCGATCCGTTTGCAGCCCTAATCGACGGTCAGTTTTTGGGTCCATAGAAGCTTTCTTATTTACATCTGAATCCAATTCTTGATCCAATCCGATTAGGTCATATCTGATTATGCAGGATTCATTAACGCCTCCATCCGATCCGTTTACATCCCTAGTGTGATTCTCACCTTCGTGTGTGCGTGAAGTTGACTGGCTGAAGACAGAAATGGTTTTGGATCCTGTGTTGGATTTGGACTTAAAAAATACAACATTTTATCAGTGGGTAAAACGGATCCGGGTTGGGTGAGTATCCGACCAGAAATATATCATCTGCGGCATACGCAGGAGCTGCTCGAGTTTAAGGGTTCCTATCCTTTTAGGAACTTGCAAACAAGTAGCATGTGGGAAATGGTTGCTGATCAAAGCATTTTCTAAGAAAGCTAATTCCTTGAAATCAGGTTTCTGCTGTTTGGTTGATGGCACCAAGTTGCCGAAAAGTTACGAACTGTTATCCATTGTAGATGTTTTCCTCATAACATGAAATTTGGATTGGGAAGTGAATCCTTGAATTATCCAACCATTGAAATGGTAAAATTCTTTCTTTGTTTTCTTTTTCGGAGGAATATGTAGGTATTTTCATGTTACCAAACATACTTAGAGAGAATTTGGTGGAAGATGGCAATGAATCCATTAGGCACTAGGTAGTTTTGAAGGACCAAAATAACTTGGAGGCGGCAACATGGTTAGAACAAGAGTGGCCATCAGGCCGGCCCGACCCAGCTCCGTTAGGGCTCTACAGGTCCGACCCATATCCTGGCCTGAGTCTAGCCTGACCCGGTTAAAATTGAGCTTGGGTTGGGTTCAACTGGGCTCTTTTAGGCCCAACTCAGTTAATGGGCTGAGCCTGTTGAGGAGTGCGTATTTTTTACATATGGGCCTGGCCCCTTTGGGGATTGATTACTTAATTGGGTCGGGTCCAGCCAAAGTATAATCGAGTCTGAACTGCATTTTGCAGCCCGTTCCCAACCCATAACGAACCAGATACCTAGCAGTCCTTGGTTATTCAGCCTGATGGCCACCCCTAGATAGAGCAACCAACATTTTACTGTCTTGGAGTAGGGGTGTCAACGGGTCAGGTTTACCCGGACCCGACCTGGACCAAACCCTATAGGGTGCAGGTATGGTAACAAATAAGAAGACCCAATTAAGACCCGGGTGTGGAGCTTAAGGTCTGATTAATACATGGATCCGGGTATAGTTTGTGAAATTTTATACCAGACCTGGACCCAACCCGAGTTCCGATTAAGACCCACAATTTTCAATGTAAAAATGATAAAAAAAGTATTACTTTACTGGGTATGCATGGTTCGGGTCTGGTTCATGTAGTTTTTATTGGGTCTGGGTATGGTTTCTCTTATAGTAAACCTGATTAGACATGAGTCCGGACCCCATACCATACCCGAAAATCTGGTTCAAGTCTGGTTCTACCTGAGTCCGACCCAGACCTGACCCGTTGACACCCCTATCTTGGAGGCAGGATGTAAACAGGTTGGATTCAGATTCAGATGGAAAAACCTAAAATTTAATCTGAAACCAACTAGCTTAAATACCTAATTGGATCCGAAATTTAACATGTATTCAGTGTGCATATTCGGACTTGAATGGATCTGAATCTGATTATTAATCGGATTTAACCTGCTACCGAATCTGACTAAGTCCATACCTGCCTCCATCCCCACACGGTTTTGATTTTAACATTCATCCCCGCCTCCATCCGCGTTTCATGTCCTTCATCCCCGGTTCAAACTGCCCGTTTCTCCCTGGTCCACTGCCATCCCAGCTTTGAGGCTTGATGGGCCCTATGTCATCAACAACCATTGGTTTCCATGCATGAAGCTATGATCATGCATGGATGTTCATGCATGCCCCTCCCCAAATAGGGCAGCTCATCCTGGGGACAGGGATGGCCCTATTGTGGTACTTGGTTATGGACCCAAATGCTTTTGGATTCTCCAATAAGGATGGCACGTTGGCATTATTGCCACTTTTCACCTGGCAAATAAAAAGTTAAATCTGATTTTGTAGAATTAATTACAATAATATACATTAAATGATCAAAACTATGTATCAAGATTTATTATGTGAGGTATGGTGTAGAGATATGGTAGCCATATATATAAATATATAGAACTATTGTGTCATTTTAGACATGAAAGAGAAATGTATCTCAGAGATGAAACAGCCATCTTTGGTCTAGATAATAATCTTAAATGGAATCAATAAAATAAGAGATATGATAGAAATAAAGTGTATCTTTCCCATCTTAGTGGTGCAAATGGATCTGCTTCGGTTAATCATCCAATCCAAACCTGGAACTTTATTTACTGATGATCCTTAAAATAAGATCCAAATGTCTATTTGTATCCCTTTGCAATTTAATTAATGAGATTATTTTGCATTCAGATTGGATTGAAATCAGTATTTTATGTTGGAACTATCTTCCCAATCATACCAAATCTAATCCAACTAAACTTTGTTGGATAGTTGATCTGATTGTACCCTTTACGTGTGAAAAACTTGTTTTCAGCCTTCCCTTAATGGTAAATCTGTCTTACCAATTCGTAAATTCATGTACAATCTCTACCCAAAACAACCAACATTTTTAAAGATAAATAGCATTTAAAAGGTATATGATGATATAATAGGAAAGAAAAATGTGTGGACCATATAACCCTTATCCAAATGCCAGTTTTTTGCAGGAAAACTTTATAGATGTGCAACCAAGATGTACAAAAAAATGTGCTACTTCTCACGCCCATGCGGACGTGTCTACTTATGATTTGGTGCATCTTATCATGGGGGACTTCGAGTGGGGCTTCACTATTTATGGGAACTTTTCACTTGATTGAGAAGTTTGGACTCATTATCCCGAACCAACAATATGGGTTGGATTCAGATCGGAACCGGGTCAGAGCTCCAACCAATTTACATCCTTAGCCACATGGACTGTACAATACGTGTGGTGGTGGGGCCCAGAGGGGGTGGTACTTAATTCTTGCAGGTATGAGTCATTTTCAAATTAATCTTGTTTTGTAAGCCCCTTGGGAATAAGAAAGGTTGTTTAGGAAGATGGGGACCATTTTGAGATAAGCTTGAAGGACCGAACACACACTTGCTTCACTTGTCTTAATCCTTTGCCAAGAAATGTAGCTTGTTTGGGTACCAACAATCAATTTATCCAAATAACCAAATTGTTTCAATATACAGTAAATAGCTTAGGTTGACTTTATTATCGGGATATAAACTAGTTGGATCTAATATCCGTTCAGATCCATTTTCAAGATCTCTTCAAGTCAATATCCAAATCCTTGTTTGGTGCGCGATTCGGGATTCCATTTTCCCCATATCTTATGATTTCCTTTGGTAAAATCTAGAAAATTGCAAAGCCTAATTTGCATGTTTTACTGTGCGACGGTTGCAAATCGAAAACGCGATTAGCTAGAAAACTCTAGGTTATCAAGTTCTTCTACAATCAATACAAAGTTTGCACATTTACTGTAAAAAATCATCACACAGGAGAAATTAAGTTAAAATAATTTCCTTTATCTTATACTTTTTTATATAAACACCATCATCCCATCATATACAAATTGATTTGTTATTTTTCCACAAAGATTCTTACAGGGGAACTGCTCCAAAGAAGACACTTCCCAATATTATGTAAATTAGCCATGTGTGCCAAAAGAATTGAGACAACCGACTAGATCTTCAAAGATTCACTCAATTCATGCTAGGCAGTGTAGGCAAGTCTAGCATATAACACAATCAAAGAGTTGAGCTTGACTTAGCCAAGTGTATGTTGACTCAACCAAGGATCATATATGAATAGTTAAGATTCTATATGCACTCTCTACTAATCAGTATTAACTACAACTAGAATATACATCAGTATTAACCACGACTAAGATGCAAATCAAGAAGAATTTTAACCATGAATAGAATGTAGATCAAGATTACAAGAAACCTAAATCAACAAAAAATCATCAAGAAAGAGAAAATAAAAAAACCCTAAAAATAAAAAAGTTTTGACAACAATTTAAAGCACAAGTAAATGTAAAAAAAAAAAACAAAATTGTTGACAGTAATTTTAAGCACACTATGAGCTACAAATTTGTTGACAATAATTTAAAGCTCACAGTGAATGTCAAAAACAGTAAATTTTTGGCAGCAAGCATAAAGTAATAGTAAATTTTGACAACAAAAATTAAAGCACAGAGTTAATGTCAAAAACAAAAAAGTTACAACAATTTAAAGCACAAAGTGCATGTCAAAACAACAAATTTTGATAGCAAAGTTAAAGTACATTGAATGTGAAAAACAAAAAAGTTTTGAGAGTAATTTAAAGCACAAGTTAAAGGTCAAAATAAAAAATTTTGACAGCAAATTCTAAGCATATAGTGAATGTCAAAACCAAAAAAATTTGACAGCAATTTCAACCACACAGTGAATGTCAAAACAAAAAAATCTTGACAGCGATTTTAACCGCACAGTGAATGTCAAAGACAAAAAAAAATTTACAACAATTTCAACCTCAAAATAAATGTCAAAAACAGAATTTTTTTGAAGCAATTTTAACTACACAGTGAATGTCAAAAACTGATTTTTTTTTTTACAGCAACTCCAAGCGCATAGTGAAGGTCAAAAACATAAAATTTTCTCTTTTGATAGCAATTCCAATCACACACATGACAAGTTTAAAAAGTCAAAATGCTAACTATGCAAGGACAAAAATCTCAGCAAAAAAAAAAACTTATAACAAAATTTTATAATTGAAAATTTTGTGAATGTTAATCGGCACTTTGGCTTGAAACCAAAACTGATTTAAAGAGCTTTTGTCATTCACATTTTTAGCCAAACATATAGTGCAAGTAGATACAAGAAAATTAGAGTGCCTTTGAACAAATATGTACCAAAAAAGAAATATATTTGAGCATAAAAGGCTCAATGACCTCGTCTATATTCGCTACAACTTACGACTAAGGTAGATGCATATAAAATTATAAATTTTATTTATCATTTTATGTGTTTATTTAAGTTTTTATATTATTCAAAATCAACTAATTTTAATTTTTTTATGTCATCTTTTTAGGCAAATCAAAAAGTTGTCATCAAGGAGTTTGATCCCATAAATTTAGAACATTTTGATAAATTGAATGCATGGATGGAAGAAAAAGCAAAAACTCTTTTGAACGAAGAGGGCATTGTGAAAGGAGCACATGAGGTAGACGATGAAGACTTCACATATCTTGGAGACGATGTAGATGTCGGAGAAAAAGAAGAAGAAAATGATGATGAAGAAGATGATTATGATTATTGAGGTTTTATGTAATATATTTAAAAAAAACTTGGTTATTTAATACTTAATTATTTATAAATTTGGTTATTTTGTTTTTTTTATGTAATATGAAAGTAGCATGTTCTTGGTTGCAAGATTTTTAATATTATGCATTGTTCTTGTGAAATATGCATGCAATATTATCTATGATTTTATATTAGTTGATGTTTGATGATATCTTATGCCGTTCATAGATACATAAATGCTTCATATGTGATTTTATGATTGTATTTTGTAAAAATTTATCATTATTTCATGTGATATGATATTTTAGATTTTTTGCAATTTTTTTATTTTTTAGATTTTTTAATTAAAAATTTACAATATAATATGCCGTTACTTTGGGCCCAACCGATACAAGTAACAATATGATACAACCTTCACTTTCAATCTTTGTTTAATTTTTTTTTTTCATAGCTACTTGACTGATTTGGGATAACGAGGTAACCAGTACTTGGGAATTCCATAATTTTTGAGAACTCTAAAAAGTTCCAACCTAGAATTAAGTGCAAAAAATGGGTTTATCCAAAGGATAACAATGTCTATGGACCCCATGTGTGTTTAATAATGTCTATGATATTGGTGATGATAAGTATCAATGACTGTAAAATAGAAAAAGAAATGAAAATTACACAAGTACGTAAGGGCACTAATTCATTAGTTACAAATGTAGAATGAAAATTTGTAACAGCCAATTCCCTCAGTAACCCAAAGTTTAGCACTAAATAATGGAATCATATTGGACAAATGTTAATGAGCAATATGAGAAAACTTCATTACCCCCAAGTATAAAGGCAACCATGCTCACATGAATATGTTTAACCAAACAAGAGCTAAAAGTATGATTTGTATGACTAAGAATTGGCCTTGGCAAAGGTCTAGTCCAGTGGTGTGTGTGCACACGTGCGTGCCCGCACGTGCGTGTGTGTGAGATAGAGAGAGAGAGAGAGAGAAGTAGGGCTGGCAAACGAAATGAGTTGTTTGTAAGTTTGGCTTGCTCTGTTCACCCAAAACTCATTTGAACTCATAAAATGAGCTCGACAAGTCAAGCCACGAGCAGC